>NW_022196891.1:18394821-18402253 GCF_008632895.1 Mastomys coucha
GTGCCTCCCGGGTGGCTGCTCCCTGCTTAGGAACTCACTGGAGAGAAGATGGCGGCTCTCACCGGAGAGTCCAGGTCAAGGCGGTCCCTGGAGGCAGACCCTCCTAGTGCAAGGGAGGGGCAGCTGAGGTTGCAGATCCACCTCTGCCACTTGGAAGCTGAGAGGATCCTGTCCCTGCTGCCCGGCAGCTCCCCTGCAACTCGTGGGGCTGTGCCTCCCGGGTGGCTGCTCCTTGCTTAGGAACTCACTGGAGAGAAGATTGCCTTACTGTATTTTTGCTTCTACCTGGCTCTTTCTTGTCATTTCACTCTTATGCCTACACACATGTGCAAATACATGCACATGCATATTTAATGAGGCATAATTGAGAAACAAAAATTCCCTTTTGTGGAAGCTGGAGAGATTGTTTAGTGATTAAGGACACATACTGCTCTTGTAGAGGACTCACGTTTGATTCCCAGCACCCTTGTCAGGTAGCTCACCATTATGCAGAATTCCAACTCGAGGCTATGCAGGATCATCCTCTGGGTGCCTACACACATGTGCATACATACATAATTAAAAATAGTAAGATACATCGTTAAAAATACATTTATTTTTTGAGATAGGTTGTTTTATAGTCCATACTGGTCTTAAGCTATGTAGACTCACTACTCCTGAAGGATACTCTTGAATTCCTGATCCTCATGCCTCAGCCTTCCCAGAGCTGGAATTATAATTATGTATCACCATATTGGGCTTATGTGTGCTTTTGATTGAACCTAAGGCTTTGCACATGCTGGGAAAGTGTTCTGCTCAATGAGCTGTACCCCCAGGGTTTGCCTTTATGTTTTGGTATATGACACAATGTTTTGATGAAATGATTGAATAAGGCTGGTTAACATATCTATCACCTATATATTTATTCATTTATGGTAAGAACACTTCATGTCTACTCTCAGAAGATTCAGGTATGCAATACTTCATGTATTCATAATATATTATCCAATTATTACCATATATCATACAATACATCATTGCTTTAGTCGTCATGTTATGCAGTAGTCAGGTGGAAAGTATTTGCATCTTATTGGAAATCTTCATAGTTGAACTAACTTCTTCCTTTTCGTGTCTCCCCAGCCACTGTAATCACCGCCCACCCTAGGTTTCTATGAACTCAGCTTCTTAAGGTTTTTACATTTAAGTGAGATCTTTTAATATTTATCCTTCTATGTCTGGCATATTTCACTTAAGGAAATGTCCTCCAGGTTTCTCTATGTGTCTAATAACAGGGTTTTCTTTTTTTTTTTTTAAAGTCACATAGTATTCTAATACAGGTATAAGAATGTTCCATACATTCAGAGATGGACACATAAGTAGAGCTTCTATCCTGGCTATCACTCATAATGCTGCCACAGATCTGAGTGTGACCCATCAACTCTATTTTCCTCAGACAGATCCGGAGTAGAGGCCCTGGTTCATATGGTAGTTCCAACTTTAACTTTCAGAGGAAAAAGTTGTGCTGTTTTTCACAAGGCTGTACTAATTTACACTCCTATCAACAATGTAAAAGGTTTTCTTTTCATAGCATCCTCTCCAAAACTTAACACTCTTCTTGATCATTCCGTTCCAGTGTGTAAGGCTATATTGCTTTGCTGTTTTAATATTCATTTCTCTAATGATTAGTGACATTGAGCATCTCCTCATGTACTTGTTGATCTCAGTTTCTTTTCTCATTACTGTGATAAAATACCATGACAAAAACAACGTAAGGGAGATTGTGTATGTTTATTTTGTCTTATGGCTCCAGAGGAGTATGCTCAGAGAAAAGATAGCCAGGGCAGCAGGAATCATCTGGTATCCACAGTCAGGGGTTTGTTGGTGGGGGGGAGAGAAGAAGAGAGGGGGAGGGAGAGAGAGAGAGAACAGGAAGGGCTGATGGTTATAAACCCTTAATCCCCACCGCCAGTGACCCATTTCCTCCCACAAGGCTTCTACAACCTTCCCAAAACTCACTACCAGCTGGCACTGAGTGTTTAAACACAAGCGTTCATGGGGTCAACTTCACATTCAAATAACAACATCTGTGGACGTGTATGTGTCTTCTTTGAGAAACATCTATCCGGGTCTTTTATCATTATTTTCAATCAAGGTGTTTTCTTGCTATTGTGTTGTGAGAGTTCCTTCCGTACCTTGGATGCCAGTCGCTTGTCAGAGGTTCTCTGCACACTCTTCTCTTTCCAGTAGGGTTGTTCATTCCCTCTGCAGCTTGCTTCCTTTGTTGTGCAAATTCGCAGTTTGATGCAGTTCTAGTCTTTTGTTGCCTGTACTACAAAAACCACTGCTTAGAGCAATGGCAGGACAACTTTTAGGTTATGGTTTCTTCTGCTTTCAGGACTGATGTTTAAATATTTTTATCCAATTTAAGTTGAATTTTGTATGTGATATTAGGTAAAGATGCATGTAGAAATCCAACACGCCTAACATGATTTACTACAGTGACCCTTTTTTCGTCCACTCATGTTCTTGGCATCCTGTGACAGAGGCCAGTCGTCCATTATCAACACATGCATTTACTTCTGGACTCTGGATTTTCATCCGTTAGTCAACACATTCATTTTTTTTTTAAATATGAAATGCTGTTTAATTATGGAATATACTTTGTTGGGTAAACACATTCATTTTTTTTACCATTTTTTATTAGATATTTTCTTTATTTACATGTCATATGATTTCTCCTTTCCCAGTTTCCCCTCCAAAAAACAAACAAACAGACAAAAACAACAAGAACAAACCCCTGTTGCCTCCCCCCTCCCCATGCCTGCCACCCCACCCTCTCCCACTTATTGGCTCTGGCATTCCCCTACATTGGGGCACAGAATCTTCACAGGGCCAAGGACCTCTCCTCCCACTGATGATCGACTTTGCAATCCTCTACTATACACATGCTGCCAGAACTATCAGTCCCACCATGTATAGTCCTTGGTTGGTGGTTGAGACCCTGGGAGCTCTGAGGGTACTAGTTAGTTCATATTGTTGTTCATCCTAAGGGGCTGCAAACCCTTTACCTCCTTTGGTCCTTTTTCTGACTCCTTCATTGTAGACCCTGTACTTAGTTCAATGGATGGCTGTGAGCCTCTACATCTGTATTAGTCAGGTACTGTCAGAGCCTCTCAGGAGATAGCTATATTAGACTGGCTTGTCCTTCCTTCAGTTTCTGCTCCATAGTTAGTCTCTGCAACTCCTTCTGTGAGTATTTTGTTCCCCCTTTTAAGAAGGAATTAAATGTCCACATTTTGGTCTTCCTTCTTCTTGAGTTTCTTGTGGTTTGTGGGTTGTTCTTCCTGTATTCCGAACTTCTGGGCTAATAACCATTTATCAGAGAGTGCATACCATGTGTGTTCTTTTGTAATTGGGTTACCTCACTCAGGATGATATTCTCCAGATCCATCCATTTCCCTAAGAATTTCATACATTCATTGTTTTTAATAACACATTCATTTTTATGCTAGTAATGTGTTGTCTTGTAGAGGCAGATAGGACAAGAGAACTTCTCATTATATAGTCCAAACAAGCATTTAAGTCACTATGTCATCCACATTGGCCTCAAACTCACCATTCTCCTACCTCAGCCTCCAAAGGCAGGGTTTAAAGATGGGCATCAATTATGGGAGAAAAAAAAATCTATTCTTAATAAAAGAGAAAAAAAAGATGTGTGTCACTATACATGGTTGTTTTCTTGATTACTGTGACTTTGTAGTAGATGTTTTGAAAAAGCCTTTTATTTACTTTTAACTTTAAAACAGTATGGTTTGATTAGTTCTTTAAGGAATTAGTACAACATATTTGCCTGCAACAGAGCTCTTTCTTCATCTCACCAGCCATGGAGAGAACCTTTTTCTTAGACTGATTTGTTCATGTGTGGCAATATGTGGGACAACTTTAGATGCCATTTGGTTAAATAGTTTCCATACAATTTTTGGATTTAAGAATAAGATTCAATTCATTTGTTCCTGATTCAGGCATCTTGTTGTGATTTTCTCTAAGTGTCAGTTAGTCCTTTCATATTGATCCTAACTGACTAGAATTTCAAGGCTTTGCATCCACCTCATCTGTCTTTTACCTTACCCTTCCCCCTTTTTATATATGTATCTTAAGCCAAAATAAAGATAGCTAAATCTCCTAAAGAATAACTAAGGTGTAAATAGGATAAAGTATTTTTAATTGAAAAATTACATGTCTTTGTGTCTGTAAAAGAGGATGCACACATGTTTTAGATTATATGCAGAAGTCAGAAGATGTCTGGCTGCAAGTCACTTTATCTGTTGAGCTTTTTTTTTTTTTTTTTTTTTTTTTTTTTTTTTTTTTTTTTTTTTTTTGCTGGCCCTGGCCCTATTGTGAGTTGGGTCCAGGGTCCCAGGAAATGGGGTGCAGCTGGGAAGAGGGACACCCTCTTTCCTGGCACTCTTACATGGAACCTGTTGCTAAACCATTCATAGATGACCTGTTTTTGGTCATCTACTGTGATCTGTTGAAGTCAGGTGCTGTGACGACTCCAGCTTTGTTCTTTAGCTCAATGTTTCTTCAGTGACTCAGGATTTTTTTTTTAGCAGTCTCGCCTTAGCTAACTGGCTTTCCTTCTAGGCATTAGCTCATGTGTTTCCTTTTCCTGAGGAAAGCATCACTAACTTAGTCTGTGCTGCAGGCCTCTCCAACATCATTGTTCCTTGTTATCTACCTTGTTACTGTCATTAGCTGTTCATGGAAGGTCTCTTTCTTCTGTTCAGTTCCTAAATGCAGAGATTTAGAAACTCGGTGTCATCATCCCTGCAGTCTCCATGATGAGCACTTAGCAGGGGCTCAATAAATACAAGCAGATTGATTAAAGCATTAATTACTTCTTGCTTGGAGTTCTCCTTTCATACTGATCTTCACCCCAGGATATCCCAGAAAGCTTGCTCAAAGAGAAAGAGAGAAGGTTCAGGATTGAGCCAATACACCACCTGCAGCCCCAACACTTTGATTTTTTTCCCCCTCATTGCTCATTGTTGACATGTTTTTACAGTACAGACATTGCCTCTGACTGGTATCCCCATACAACAGCCCTTCCATATCTATTTGTTGACTTTCGTTTCCTAGCAACTGATGAAAATGCTGTGATTTGCAAAGGCAGATGGACCATTCCAAACCTCTTATTGATGAGGAAGACTGCGTAAAGGATCTTTTATTTTATTTTTTTTGCAGATTTGCCTTTTGATTCTCTTGTGTTACGTGTTCTTTTGCGTATGCATGCATATGTGTGCTTGCACACAGAGCCAGAGGTCAACCTTGGATGCCATTCCTCAGGTTTTGTGGTTTTTTGTTTTTTTTTTTTTAAATTTTGAGTCATGGTTTCTCACTGACTTGGAACTTTACCAAGTGGGCTAGACTGGCTGGTCAGTGAACCCCATGAATCCATCTCTCTCTTCGTGGGATTATAAGCACACATTTTTTTTTTTTTAAATGTTGTTTCTGGGCATCCAACTCAGGTCCTCGGGCTTGCATGGAAAGCATTTTCCTAATTTAGCTCTCTCTCCAACCTCTTCTCATTTGTCTGTATCCTGCATATCACTGCCCTTCAATCCTCCAGCCAGTACATCCTTACGCATGGAAGCAGTTAAACATCCATCAACACTCAGACTGCTCACAACAGTCAGAGCATTAAGTCAAATAGGCTTGCAGACTGAGACTGCTTAAAAACCTCCCGGAGAGTGAAAGCAATGAATATGTGCAATCATTCTATTGTTGCCGAGCAGGTGACAGAATATTCCATATCTCATGGTGGATCATGGTGGGATATATAGTACACGTACACAACACAGGCAACTCAAGGATGGAGACTAATTTTGTTTTCCAGCCACTTTCTCCTGCCCCAATCTAGTCAACCTCTATTTCATACACACTTACATGACTTTCGTATTTACCTTTGTCTTCAGTATGTTGGGAACACACACATACGTATGAAGGCCAGCAAGATGGTTTAGCAGGTAAAGGTGCTTGTTTACAGTCTTGATGATCTGAGTGTGATTGCCAAGACCCGCATGATGAAATAATAACTCCTAGAAGTTGTCTTCTGATCACCTGAGGGGCCACACGCACGCGCGCGCGCGCGCGCGCGCACACACACACACACACACACACACATACATTTAAAAATGTATAAGTGATATGAATGCAATGAGAATTATTAGCTAAGTGGATTCAGTATCTTATTAAGTAATATCCCAGGTCAATCTTAGGATTGTAGGAATGCTTGAAATTTAGGGGAAGCTAGTAATGTTCTCATATGTTAATGGCATGAAGAAGCAAAGTGTGGTTATATAATGGGATATGAAATAAAACTAGGCATTTGATAAGCATTTTGTGGTAAAAATTCAGAAAACTGACCAGAAAGTCATTTCCTTAAGGTAATAATGTCTGTGTACTGACATTTTATGTGACAAAGAACTTTACTAGATTTTATGATAAACTAGAGAGAAGCTAAGAATGTTGCCACCATGGTTAATAAATGTATGAATATTACCAGATAAATAAATAAAAGATGAAAAGATAAATGGTAAGCAATTAGAAAAGACTAACTTAATGGTTTTAAAATGACAACAAGGCTCTTGAGATGACTCCATGAGTAAAAGCCTTCCCTGCCAACAGCTGAGCATGTGAGGTCAAACCCTAGGACCCACATAGGGAGGAGAGAGCTCATTTGTAGAATGTCCCCTGGAATCCATGTATATTTCACAGTGTGTACATACATACACACACACTCACACACACATGTAAGTGCACACATTTGTCTACACTGATTAACTTGATAGCTTCTACAGAGAGAACAGACAGGATGGTTCTGAACTGTGGTCAAATCAGAGGGCTATTAATAGTGAGAGCTAGAGAGATGCTCAGTACTTAAGAGTCCTCACCATGTTTGCAGTGGACCCTTGTTTAGTTTCTAGAACCTGCACAGATGTCTCATAACCATTTGTAACTTCAGCTTCAGGGAATCCATGCCTTCTTCTATCTTCCATAAGTACCTATACCCGTGCACACCAGCCCCCATGTACAAATAATTAACAATAAAAATAAATCTGGCAGTCTGTCTGGGTTAGTGTTCTGAGCAGACCTTGGGCACAAGCTCTACAGCCAGTCCCACAACACACAGAGAAAGCCCCACTCCCAGGTGATCTAACAAGCCCAGGATCCCAGGATCCCAGAATCACAGGATCACAGAGACAGCTTGACTCAGAGGAGTTCTGACACAACCAGGATCACAGGAAGGACAGGCTCCAGTCAGATTTAGCAAGGGCAGGTAGCACTAGAGTTAACCAGATGGCGGGGCAAGCATAAGAAAATAGACAACACAAACCAAGGTCATTTGCCATCATCAGAACCCAATTCTCCCACCATAGCAAGTCCTGGACAC
>NW_022196891.1:18403742-18404821 GCF_008632895.1 Mastomys coucha
CTGTAGATGAGCATCTACATAAGACTGTTAAATTGATTGTTGTTTTATATCAAAAACTTTTATAATACTTAAAAAAATAAATAAATCTGAAAAAGATATGAGTGCCTCTACTACAGCAAATTTCATATTCACAAAGAGTATTAATCAAATAACTTTCTTATGAGGGAATGCAAACAGAATCCATAATCCTCTTTGGAGAGGAAGTTAACAAGGGCTGAATAAATGGAGTATTATATTGTACTTGGGATGGAATGACCTAACCTAAAGATATCATTTCCCAAAATTCATATATAAATTCAATTCAATTGCAGTAAAAATTCCGTAAACAATTTCTTTTTTCTTTTTAAAAATATTCTTTGGCAATGCCTTATGCATACAGAGTGAGTTTTAGTTACCTCCGTCCCTTTCACTCTTTCTCCCTGTTCTGCAGAAATTATTTTTACAAGAAACTCTCTGTTATGGTTTGTATATGCTTGGCTCAGGGAATAGCACTATTAGAAGGTGTGGCCTTGTTGGAGTAGGTGTGTCACTGTGGGTGTGGGTTTTAAGACACTCATCCTATTGCAAAGTCGGTCATCAATGGGAGGAGAGGCCCTTGGCCCTGTGAAGATTCTGTGCCCCAGTGTAGGGAAATGCCGGGGCTAATAAGTGGGAGAGGGTGGAGTGGCAAGTGGCGGGGGGAGGCAACAGGGGTTTGTTCTTGTGTTTTTTTTTTTTTTTTTGGAGGGGAAAATGGGAAAGGAGAAATCATATGACATGTAAATAAAGAAAATATCTAATAAACAAAAAAAATTATTGCCTAAGGGGAGAAAAAAAAAAGAAAAGGAAAAAATAAAAAAAGACACTCATCCTAGCTGCCTGGAAGCCAGCATTCTGCTAGCAGCCTTCAAATGAAGATGTAGAACTCTCAGCTCCTCCTGCACCATGCCTGCCTGGATGCTGCCATGTTCCTGCCTGGATGATAATGGACTGAACCTCTGAACCTGTAAGCCAGTCCCAATTAAATGTTGTCCTTTATAAAACTTGCCTTGGTCATGGTGTCTGTTCACAGCAGTAAAACCCTAAGAATTCCCCTTCAA
>NW_022196891.1:18404831-18425985 GCF_008632895.1 Mastomys coucha
GACTCACTGAGTTCTGAGTTTTATTATGGTTGTTCACATGAGCATGGGTCCCCATGAGTTTATTTACTGGAGCAAGGGCTATATTTAAGTGGCTACTGAACTAATGAAGATGACAACTTCTCCTCCAACAACTGTTAATTGCTAACAGTCCTTTTAGGAGAGGTAGGACCTCACAAACCACACTCTACTCAGGAAGTAATGAGCACAATCTTGTGTATGCAGGGAATTCATGAGTGTAATGGCCACCTCACGTATAGAAGTCTTTTTTTTTTTCCAGTACATTTTCTGGTCCTCTGGCTCTGCTGTGCTTTTTGTCTCTCCCCTCTCCTGTGTTCTTAGGAGGGATTTTTGAGTAACCCAAGAAATGTTCTAATGTGTCATAAAAGAGTAAGTTCCTAAGTAGTTGGCTGATTTTCATAGAGAAAAGCAAAGCATGCGTGCATCCTGGTTAAATTGTTAGGATGAAAAATAAAGTGCAATTAGTCCATCAGTAAGACTAACAGAAACCTAAGGACAGGCTTAGGTACATAGATACTCTATTATGAGAAAGTGTAGTATCACAGATCAGGAAGTATATGTGAGTGGGTAAAATGTGCTTACACCATGTGGACATGGTATTTGGGTCTATACTCAGACCGTAAGTGAAGGTAAACTTCACCGAAGATAAAATCTATATGTGAGAGGCAAAACCTAGAGAGGAAGATGTGGAGTGATTTCAGACACTTTGGAAACATCCTTAGAGCAGATATCCTAGAGCCAAAGTTATATGGCCATATCAATACTAAGGATTTCTGTTTGACAAAAGGCCACTGGGATCCTGTTAACAGACAGAAGGCTGGCAAAAGACACCTGCATTGTCTGAAAACATCCTATAATTAAACCTAGAAAATCCAAGGAATGTCTGCAAGTGAACAAGAAGATGTGAGAGCAACAGAACAAGGAGGTACAGCCTGTGAATCGTGAATTACTGGTGGGAGAAATGTGGGAAAACTTGTATACGAGCAGATAGATGCTCAGCCACATTAGTAATCAAAGAAATGCAAATCAAAATAAGAAACACAATTATGTTTTCTGCTCATCAGATTGCTAAAAAATCAAGAAGGAACATCATTCCAAATTCACCATGGAAGAATGGGAATGCAGGAGACCCTTCCCCACACAGCTGATAGCACAGTAAAATGATGTAGTAGTTATGGGGTGCAGAATCACCAAAAAGTAGATTGTAGGCTGGGGAGATGGCTCAGTTGCACTACAGGTTCAGGGAGAGATCCTAAGTCAAAAATGGAGCTAGAGAGCCGGGAGTGGGGTGGGGGCGGGGTGGCTCACTTGGTAAAGCACTTGGACATATGAGCCAGAGGACTGGAGAGATGTTCCCAGAATCTAAGCCTGGAATCCGGAAGGTGTGGCAGTGTACTTGTAATTCCAGCCTCAGAAGGCAGAGAAGAGAAATCTCAAGGTTAACTGGTTAGGGAGACTACCATGGCTGGTGAGCTCTGGGTTTGGTTGACAGTCCTGTTGAAGACACTTTCTCAATGAGTATGATGGAAGCACAAAGGGGGATGATTCCCAACATCAGCTTCTGGCCTCTCCAAGCACACACACACACACACACACACACACACACACACATGCTCCTCCCCATACTCAATCATATATCCACATTAAAGTAAATATATATACATACATACATATATATGTATATATATATCTTTAGAAACAAAAAATAACAAAAGTAAAAATAAAAATATTTCTATATTACCTAAAGATAACAATGTAATATTAAGTGCCCTGAACAAAAATCTGAATAGAATCAACACAGGATTCAACAACAGCATGAGGTCTAATGCTAACGTAGTAAAGTCACTCCAAACACAGCAAGGACACTCCTTCAGGGAAATACTGTCTTGCTCTCTAGAAGATACACAAAGGTAGCGCACTGATAGGATTTGGTCCACTTTCATAATCACCCCTGTTGCATATTTTCATATTATAACCAGATTCTTAGCTATGTTAGCTCCTTATATTATGACATTATATTTCTAAAGAATATTTTTCTCTACATGTCTTTAAAACATTTTTATCAACTTTTTTTTTATATTCATATAGGTGACTGTGTGTGTGTGAACTTCTTGCACAATGGTGTACATGTAGAAGTCAGAAGACAGCTTGTGGAAGCTGATTTTCTCACTCTACCACGTGGCCCTGGGGATAAAACTCAGGTCATCCATTGTGGCTGTGAACACCTTTAACTGCTGAGCCATCTGTTCTGGCTCCTTTAGTGCTGCTGTAATAAAACACTCTGACCAAAAGCAGCTTAGGGGAAGAGAGGACTTATTTAGCTTGCACTTTAAGGTCACTTTACAGTTCATCACTGAGGGAAATCAAGGCAGGAACTCAAGCATGAAATTGAAGGCAAGCCTGATTGCTGTTTCACACAGAATTATTTCCTATGAGGGATCTCACCCACGACTAAGGAAGTGCAGTAGAAACTAGAGACATACCTCATGCTCACTTATTCACAGGGTCATGCTCAGATATCTTCTTTATATAGCCCAGAACCACCTGTCAACAATGGTGTCACCCTAGTGGCCTGGCACCTCCTACATCATTTACCAATCAGGACAGCTTATGATAGGCCCACAGAGCCAACAGATCTAGGTAATCTCTCAGTTGAGATTCTCTTCTCTGGTGACTCTTGGATGTGCCAATTGACAGTAATGTTAACTAGGACACCATCTTGCTGGCCATATTTACTTTGATTATTCAAACATATACATGTATGTATGTGTATGTATGTATGTATATATATACATATATATTGTGTTATTTAAAATTACATGATTAATACTTTTGAAGTTGATGATAATTTCATTTACTTTTTGTCATTTGTTTTCTTATTGTAATTAAGAAACTGCTTTTCCTAAAGTGTTAATGTAGTTATTAAGCTTAGTAAAATAAAAAATACAAGGACTGGAGAGATGGCTCAGAGGTTAAGAACACTCTTAACACTGCTGAGTTCAATTCCCAGTTAACCACATGGTGGGCTCACAACCATCTGTAATGTGATGCAATGCTCTCTTGTGGTGAGTCTGAAGGGAGTGACAGTGTACTCACATACATTAAATAAATAAATCTTTAAAAAATGCTAAGATGGAGAAATATTCCGTATTCCACACATTTGTTTTGAAATGTGTAAGCATTTTAGCTCAGAAGCAATTAAAGATTGCGTCTTCTTTATACTCAGATTTCCTATGATAACCATTTTAATAACACAAGCCCTTTAATTACATTATCACTATCTTTTGGTAATTTTGCAAAAATGTTATTCTTTTCAACTAAAAAAGGAAAGCTGCACCAATTGTTCCTTGCTGCACATGGAGATGTGCCTGACTTCAATTGCATGATTCCAGACGTAATCTTGTTTACTAGTGAGCATTTGTCAGTCTTCTGTTGAGTCCTATTATTTTATCAGTAGGGAGTATATTCCAGCGTTCTGTATCACAGCCTTCCAAGAGAACTTCAAATTGCAAGAACCTTTTAAAAATGGAAGACTTTGGGATGCTTTATTTGTTGAATGATTTGACTAACGATCTCCATTTGGTTCTTAATGAAAATGCAGAAAAATTCTTAACTATAAATTTATCCTGTCCTAGGATGTGAAGGCTCATATTTTTGAAGGCTGATTGGTGTTAGATGACAAGGAGAGAAAAGTGTGTACTGAATCAGTGGAGGCTGGTTAGGATTTATTCATAGATGTTTCACAGCTTAGTTTGTCTAGCAAAGCAATACATTGGTAGAGCATAATAGTTTAGGGGAGAATATGAATTACTTATTCACCCCAATTTTTCTCTTGTATTTTGTCCTTATGTATTTTATTCTATAGAATTCTTCAAGGGTGAATATGCTTTTCACTATAACAAAGTTGTAGTGTGGTTCAAATGAAAGACATTTCCCGCATAGAATCATGTGTTAGAACACTTGATCTCCAGTTGGCTGGGGTGTTTGGGAAGGCTGCAGAACCATTAGGAGTCAGAGTCCTGCTGAAGACAGTGTGTCACTAGGGTGGGCATCAAGTGGTTAGAGCTTTGCTCTACTTCCTGTTCTCTCTCTACTTTATAAGGGTGAAAGTGTGACCGGGAGCTTTCTGCTCTTGGTGTCATGCCACTTTTGCCTGCTGCCGTGTCATTCCCTGCATGAAGGACTCCTCCTTTACAACCATGGGTAAAATAAACCTTTCTTCCTTAAGTTACATTTGGTTGTGATAATTTTATCACAGCAACAACAAAGTAGCTAAAGTTTGAATCTTTAGTATAGTCACAAAACAAATAATTTTTTATCTTCAAGCGTAAGTAAACACTTTAGCTCAGTCTGCAATATCGTCCACAGTAATGTTAGACATTATTCCCAGGCTGGCCTCGAACTCGTGATCCTCCTGCCTCTGCCTCCTTCAGCAAATCCTACCGGCATGCGCCACCACAACTGGCGACATTATTCCTTCAACAGGATGAACTTCGGAAGAATCCGCTTCTCAAATATGAATGTAATTAAAACAGGTTCATTATGTAATTGGTGACTGCTAATATTTTTATTTCTTCATATGTATATTAAAAACCTGAAATAAAAAAATCAGGACAATTAATTTAGAAGAGCAATTAACTGACCTAAATGAAAACTCATGCTCCACAAAGTAATATGTAAATACGTGTCTGCTTTTGCATATGTTAATCTTTCTGCTTTTCACAGATTTGAGTTTCTAATTATCTTCCAAATTGCCTTTTCCACAGCAAATTTACCTACTTATTGGGCCCATGAGCAGTCCAGCATAGGGTGAGCTCAGTAGACCTCAGCTCTCCCTAAAGGTTAGAGGCAGGTAATACTTGATGAGGGAAAGAGTGACTTTTTTCCAGTTGTATAGGCTCTGATAAGATGTCCATATGGCTCCTCACCCTTGCTCCTGCAAGCAGCCTTAATGATACTCAAAGGATCTTTTTTAAAAATAGACATGAGGCCAGGCAGTGGTGGCGCACGCCTTTAATCCCAGCACTTGGGAGGCAGAGGCAGGTGGATTTCTAAGTTCAAGGCCAGCCTGGTCTACAGAATGAGTTCCAGGACAGCCAGGGCTATACAGAGAAACCCTGTCTCAAAAGAAACAACAACAACAACAAAAAAAAAAAGACATGAAAACAGGACGAGTCTGACTTGGAAAGAAGAAAAGGGGGAGGGGAACAAAGTGAAAATAAGGGGTCAATATGATCAAAATACGTTATATACATGTTAGAAAATGCCATATTGAAACTAAATAATTATAAATAATTATATATAACTTATAGATAACATATAGTTATTTATAAATATATTTATAAATAATATATAATTTGTATATACTTATATAATTTATATATGTGATATATATTTATAATATTATAAAATGTTTTTTTAAGATTTTATATATATACAATTTTTATTTCTAAGGATTTTTTATATATATTTTAAAATTTTAATAATTTTTAAAATTTTATATTTATATATATTAATTATATATATATATATAAAATCCTAAATAACATTTAAATGTCACATACATCCTTGAGAAAATATACATTGTAAATTGACTTCTAAGACATAAAATGTGAAAAGGAGGAAGAAGCCAGAGACTCCAGATGAGAAGAGAGCCATGTGCAAAGGTTTTGCTGTTCCTTACAATGTGCTATGCTACAGAATTTACTTTTTTATTTTGTTTTGTTTATCTTGTTACTTAGCTTTAGGCGATGTAATTAAAAGTGTAAACTTTTTATTTTTGAAGTGACTTTTGTCAGTTTGGCTAACCACAGACCCTGCTCACATGTTGATAAAGAATGTGTTACATAGCATTCTTGGGAATGGCATTCAAGAGAGGTTAATTATCCTCTGTCTGAAAAGAAGCTAGGAAAAGAAACATAAAAGCAACTCAAGGAAGGAAGGAAGGAGGAAGGGAGAAGGAAGAAGGAAGGAGGGAAAGAAGGAAGGAAGGAAGGAACAAACAAAGAAAGGAAGGGTTTGCTTTGGATCACAGTTCAAGGGCACAGTCCACCATTGCAGGGAAGACATGGTGGCAGGAGTGTGTGGTAGCTGGTCACATCATATCACAGTCAGGAAAGCAGAGACATGGCTGCATGTGCTCAGCTCACCTTTTGCTTTTCACTCATTCCAGCAATCAGGCCCAGATGGTGCCTCTCACCTTTGAAGGAGGTTTCCTCTCTGCCTTGCTCTGCGTAAATCACAGGAATTCCTGGAGGTGATTCTAGGACCTGTTATGATCACAGAAACCGTCACATGTGTTTTCCTTCCAGTATGTAGTTTCTGCTTCAGACATGCCTGGGCTAGTGATCATATTAATTTTCTGAGCTCTGATTTTGGTACATCTCCTTAATGCAGCTCAGGTAATTCCTAGGAATGAACTATCTCTAGGTAAGCGATTCTTTCACTTCCAGTTAGCTTGGGCATTCTTTCTTGTTTTAACTCATCCTGCTGTGTTTATTTGTTCACTCACTGAGCCTCAGCCAGAGCGTACCATGCTGTTGATTTCTAAGCTTACTTTTTCAGCCCTAGGAGAGGTCTCCAAACACCCTTCCCTCTTTGCTCTTTCAGATTCTGGGCATGTGTATGCACATGGCCATTTTAAATTCCCTGCTTTGCACTTGTGGATAAATATGAGACATCTGGGACAACAAACACAAACATGAATCACATGCTAAAAATAATGACGATCAAACAGTGTAGGCAGATACTGAATGCTATGATGTCACACGCAGGATGGAGGGATGGAAGAGGTAGGTTCCATGGATTGTGGAAGGCATTGAGATTGGGCATAATGTACATCAGAAAATGCATTCTTGTGGTATACAGCTGGGGTATCTTGAATATATTTATAAAATTATGTAACCCCAAAGAAGGGTTGATTAACTTGATAAGGAGAAAATCATGAAGTTTCACAAAAATGATTGCTTTATCCTCTCTTTGTGTGTGTGAGTGTACATGAATGCATGTGTAGGCATGAACATATGGAGACTAGAGATCAACTTTAGACATCGTCTTAGTTTTCTATCTATTGTTGTGATAAGCACCATGACCAAAAGAAACTTGAGTAAGGAAGAGTTGGTTTTTTGTATGTTTGTTTGTTTGTTTTAATATGTCCTCATCACAACCCATCATGAGGGGAAGTCAAGGGTAGGAATTCAAAGCAGGAACCTAAAGGTAGAAGCTGAAGTAGAGCCATGGAGGCAGGGTTCTTACTGGCTTGCTCCTTATGGATTGCTCATTCTACTTTCTTATATGACTCAGGACCAACTGGCCATGGTTGGCACCACCCATGGTCAACAGTGACATTCCACATCAAATATTATTCAAGAAAATAACCCTACAGGCTTTGTGATGGGCTAATGTGAAAAAGACATTTTCTCTGTCCAGGGTGCCTCTTTCCAGATGACTCTGTGTCAAGTTTACAAAACACTAAACAGTGCAGGTGTCCTTTCTCAGGATGGCATGAACCTTGCCCTTTTGAGACAAGGGTAAGTCACTTGCTTGTACTCTTCAAGTACGGTCTGCTGTCTGGCCAGTGGGATCCAGTGTTCCCCTCTCTACCTCTTTAGCACTGGGATTGCAGGAATAGCACCAGGAATAGCACCATGTCTGGCTTGTTGTGTGATGGGAGTTGTGAAGAGTGAACTCAGTGAACTCAGCCTCTCATGCTTATGAGCCAGTCACTTTACCACCTGGGCCATCTCCCAAGTCTCATGACTCTGTCTTGAGGAAGCAAGAATCCCATAATGGGTGGAGAAAGGAAGGACCATTCCATACAAAAAGAGCAGTGTATGCTATGCCTTTGCTAAATAGCACCATCTATAATAATAATTGGATAGGTCAAAAGCTGCAAGCTCTGTGGCCTTGTGAAATTCTGCCCATGGGATGGAAACAACCACAGGAGAGCATGAGGAACAGACATCAATTGCTGTTAGGATGCAGAAAACCCTACTATGTGTGCTAAAACATAATTTATGATAAAAATCTTCAAGAAATTACGTTGACCAAATTGAATTCCTTGCAATTAGCCGGTTTTTAATAGGACACTTCTGTTTTGGTTATTATGCTCAGGTGAGCAGGTGCCTGGAGAATCTTAATGTGATTATGGTAACTGAGCTTACCTTAGCCCTTTAGCAGATTATTGTGATGCTGAATACGAGTAGGACTTTCCTCTGGATGTGTCAAGTGTGAAGGACACACTTAATTCTCTGCTTTCATGCATGCCTTCACCTGCACACTCACCCCACTGCCACTCACTGCCTTGAGAGAGCTTTCATCAATGCAAGCCTGGTGTCTGAATGGGAGAGGAGGTGAGTAGGGTGCCATTACTGTTCTAAAAGGCAAGACTCCTTTTTTTTTTGTCACAGAAAAATGCTTCCTCATTGTGCCACATAATAGTGGGCACAGAGTCCTTGTGGCTCCTACTGGCATCTTACTGCTCTTGGCTCAGCGAGGGGTAGCCTGGGCACCTGCTTGTAAGTGAAGCTTGCGTTCAGTTAGAGGTTGTTTTGTGATATTATTCCTGAGGGGATGGGAGCCAACTGGAACCTTGAGAGAGTAAAACAAGGACAAAATCCAATGTAGTGAAGCAATGAGTTGTATTGGGGTTTCTTACAGGAACAGAAACGACTTAAAGACGGTATGGGTGACAGCTCACAGAAACTGGAAACCTGAATGTACTGTACCATATGTGTGTGGCTCAACAAATTGGAGTCTGTCTTGTTTTGATAGCTCATTTGGTCTCAACATCTTCCACACAACTGCTTATATACATATGGGGGGAGAGGGCCTAGTGAATCTAGTCAGTTTTAGAGACTTCCTGAGATGGCCATGAGAATAAATGGAAATCTGCAATTGACAGGGGTGAGGAGGTAGGAGGCATCTCCAGAACAAGACAGAGACCTGGGATAAAGTGCCTAAGAATCAATAGGGGTGATTTTAGCTGTGACACACTATATGGTGATATGGAACCTGAAGAGGTCACTTCTCTAGCCAGGCAGGAACCCCAGGGGAGCAATAGGTGCCATGCCCACTTGTTTACTCCAGTAAAATCTGCAATATCGGGGTAAAAGCCTGATTAAGGATAAGAGGCGTTATGACTTCAAAAGAAGTTCTGTACCTCCTGGGTATTCAAACAGTTGCTGGCATCTCCTAACTCAGACATGTTCCAGATTAGTCTTTCCAATCATCAACACGCCCTCTTATTTAGGCATAAAAGGTACCCTAAGAAATGATTCATTAATGGCTAAACTTAAGATTAGGCACTGTCTTCTGGCTATCACAACATTCCTAATTTAATTCCAACATATCCTAGTTTAATTCCAAGCTGTCTTTAGCTTGGAATTTCTCTCAAGGAATTTGCCTTATCAGACAGGTTGTCCTCAGAGTTAGCAAGAGAGGTCAAGCACATTTCTTAGGGCAGTCCTACAGAAGACAGAACTGTTTTACATACTAGAGAGTAATTGAAGGGCTTCCCTCACTCAAGGGCATTAGCAAGAACTGTTAGATCGGAACTTCCTGGTGCTTGCCTCAGCAAGACCCAGAGAATTAGCAGGAACTGCTAGATTGGAACCTCCTGATGCTTGCCTCCAGCAGACCCAGTGAATTAGCATGGGATTACCAAAATAGCCCCAGCAAGGAGGGCGCTACTGCTCTTCTGCCTGCTTCATACCTGGATACCTGATCCTACCAACCTTGATGTGGTGGTCACTTGCCTATGTGACTTCAGTCTTGCTTTCTGATCCTATTGACCTGTTGCAACCCTCGCCCGCCTACATGACTCTTGTCATCTGCCCTGCTTGCTGTATGCTATTTAAGCCTGAATTTTACCTTGTACAAATACACTCAGATTCTGCACACTCTTGTGTCGACTCTGTCTGTCATCCACTGAATTGTTGCCCACCTAACCAGAACTCTCATCCTGTGGAAAACGGGGTCCCTATAACAAACCTAGTCTGTGGCAAATAGGGATACAAACTTACCCACAAAACTTTCAACCCAAAATTTATCCTGTCTACAAGAAATGCAGGCACAGGGAACAGAGCAGAGACTGAGGGAATGGCCAAGCAATAACTGACCCAACTTGAGACTCATCCCATGGACAAGCACCAATCTGTCACACTATCAATGATACCGTGATATGCTTGCAGAGAGGAACAAGTTGTCCTTTGAAAGGCTCCACCCAGCAGCTGACTCAGATATATATAGCCATAGCCAAACAATGGATGGAGCTTAGGGACTCTTATGGAAGAATAAGAGGAACGATATCGGGCCCCAAGGGGATAGGAACTCCACAGGAAGACCAACAGAGTCAACTAAAGTGGACCATTGGAGCTTTCAGAGTCTGAACCACCAACTAATGAATACACACAAGCTGGGTCTAGGCATCCCCACACATATGTAGCAGATGTGCAGCTTGGTCTTCATGTGGGTCCTGAACAACTGGAATGGGGCCTATCCCAAAAGCTGTTGCCTGTATGCGGCATATGCTCTTCTAGCTGGGCTGCTTTGTCTGACCTCAATGGGAGAGGAAGCACCTAGCCTCAAAGAGACTTGAAGTACTGTCTTTGGGGGGATACCTGGGGGTAAAGCATCCACTCAGAGGAGAAGGGAAGGGAGGGATGGGAGTAGAATTTTGGGAGGGAGTGACTGGGAGGAGGGCAGTGAGTGGGATGCAAAGTGAATAAGTAAAAAAAATAAATAAATTAAACTTTAAAAAAAGAGGCAAGGCTATGGGAAGCCCAAATGATAATTTATCTTAAAAATACTTTGTGATTGGAGACTTTGTCTTATTTTCATTCTGTGAAATTATCAAGTGCCCAAGCTATCATTATAGGCAATATGAACAATTTGGTTTTCCCATTTGCTATGGAATTTAAAGCATGGTCCCAGTACAGCAAAGATTAAAGTCAGTCTCTGAAGTATTTTTTACAGGCATTAGTGGAGCTTAAATGCTCAGGGAAACTCATTCTGATTGTTACTAGTTGTTTTAACTCCATACCTGATTTCATAGAGATAGTTTTCTTCAAGTATATCATAACCTTTGGCCATATTTACCTCTTATTACTTCTCCTTTATCCCTCTTCTTATTTCAATTGTTTGCCTCATAATCTCATCTTGCTTCAATTTTTATTTCACATATAAATTATTTTATATAAATGATATATGTATACATAAAATCAAGGGTACACAGATGCAAGCATGGCATTTTTCTTTCCCAGTATGGGCTATTTCACTTAATAGAATGGTCCTCAGTTGCATCTTTTTTTCCAACAAATAACATGGTTTCATTCTCCTTTATGGCTGAGTAAGATGCCAGTGTGTATATATACTGCAATTGTCTTCTTGTCCCTTGATCTCATGTGTGGGTTGACAGGCTGATTCTGTTGCTTAGTTTATAAATGGTGCTGCAACAAACATGGCTATATAGGCATCTGCAGTGTGCTGACTTACTCTTTGGGGGTATGCTGTGGGGTGTCTTTAATGCTTTCAGACTCTCAAGCCTTAAATAAAAGGAAAATAGAAATTATAAAATCTGAGATAGTAGGAGAATTTATAGATTATGGGGGAGGAGCTAGAGGGACCAGAGGATTCTAATCAGAGAATCTAATTACAGGAAGTAAATACTTGAAGCCTGCAGGGCCACTTTTAACTTTTTAGAGGTGTAGGAGAAGTAGGCTCAGATCCCTACATGTTATGTAAGGAAATGCGAATGAAGAGCAGGCAGGGGATGCTCTGGAAAGCATCTTTACTTGTGTGATTGCAAAACTAAGTGAAAGGAGCCATTTCTTTTAAAAGAGGGCATTAGTGAAAATCAAGTGTAAACTCAACCACTTATAACCTGTTGAAGAATTTACAATCATGCAACTAGAGGCCAAATTTTGGGGGGGTAGGTTTAAAGCAGATTGGCCTTCAGACCTGTTTATGTTTTTAACAGTATTGCAGGCATAAATATTTGGACGTTCTACATAGAAAGTTTCCAGTTAATTGTATCCCTTTGGCACCGAAAGGTATACATACCTTCATCCCAATCTGGAAGGCTACGTTTAGAGTTGGAAGCAGTCAGCTCCTTTTAGTTTCACTGCTGTTATAAGCCAGCACAAGGATTTTGGCCACATCTCTGCTCACAAACCTTTGCTTCCCATCTTGACCTCCCACAATACCCAGCAGGCACTTGTCTTCATGGGTGTGGAAAGATAGCTCTATCCATACAGTCCCTCCCCATCCAGGTCTTTCTCAGCTAATGGTGCCTTGGCAAGGCCAATTCTCAGGATGCTCAGAGAAAACAGACTCAGAATTCTACAGCTGGGGCTGCCAGGACTGAAGTCTGGAGGCAAGAAGTGATCTTCCTCATCTCTGTGGACTCTTTTCTCTAAGGGGAGGAACACTGAAGAACAGGGCCAGATGTGTTCACAGAAAGCAGTACTGTAGGTTTTTTGATTCCATGGCTTGTGGGCTAAGAATGTGCACCTTTGGGGCAGGAGAGATGCTAAGTTGGTAAAGTCTTTGTCCCTCAAATGTGCAGACCTGAATCTGATCCCTAGCACCCATAAATAACAGGCAATATATCTGTCATCCCAGCATTGGGAATATGGAGACTACTAAGCACTTGGCCTATTCAAATCACAGAGTTCCTGGTTCAGTATGAGACACTGTCTAAAAAAATAAGGTAGAAAAGTAAATATACCCATATATTCACATTCACACACATATACACACAAAGAAGGGAAGAGATTGAGAAAGATAGCTGACGTCAGGTTCTGTCTTCCACATACACCAGAACACATGTGCATACTCCCTCCATATGCACACAAACATGTATATGCATGCATATGCAACACATGCATACATACACACACACACACACACACACACACACACACACACAGTTTTAATAAGTCCGTAGATAATTCTGATGTTCCTCTTCTAGGAACTTGGGTTTTTAATGAATTTTATAGTGTGTGTGTGTGTACATTCATGTGTGTTAATCTGTGTGTGATACAGTATGCCTGTGCAGGTAAGAGGATGATCTCAGAGTTGGTCCTTACCTTCTACCTCATTGTTTACAATTCCTAGGGATTCTCTTGTTTCTGTAGCCCATCTGCCTATAGGAATGCTGGGGTGAGGACTCTGGCATTTAAGACCTGGCTTTTATGTGGCTCTGATGATTTGAGTTCAGGTCTTCCTACTTGCATGGCAAGAAAGTTTACTCACTGATCAACCATGCCAGCACTTTGGGAGCTTCGTGCTAAGTACTGTTCTAAGCATAGGGCCAGAAGGGGGTCTCTTGCTGCTGCAGTCTGCAGGTGAAGAACATATGAAATGTGGATGTTACCTGGGCAGGAATGACCTAGAGACAAGTGTGGCCATCACATGTGCCTGCCGTTGACCCCACACTTGTCCTGTGAAAATGAAGTCATGTTTCTTAAGCTCTGAACATCAGGAGGTCACCATGGCATTGGGTCATCTGCTCAGTGAGTTAGTCCTACTGTATCTACCTGGTGATTTTTTATTATTATTATTATTATTATTATTATTATTATTATTATTATTATTATTATTATTATTATTATTGTGGAACTACATCATTCCAGTCAAGAGGGTTAAATTCTAGACCCCAGAGTGAGAAATCTTCCTTTTACATCGTCTTTACATAGCAGCACCAATCATGAACCTAAAACTGGGCATGTCAAATCCATGAACTCTTAAATCCATGAATGCACAGTAGCTGTGGTTGTCTGCAGAAGATAAGCCAGCTGACATTCCAGCACAGATTGGAGAGGCGCTCTTTAGGCCTCATCCTTTACAGAGGAAGTTGATAGCCGTCACAGGAGGGAGAGCTACTCTTCTTAGAGGATGTAGTCCCTGGTAAGTTACATGTTCCAGTACATGGCCCCACTCCCATGCACATAGGAGAGGAAGTAGTGGATGTAGTACATTATTTAAAAAGAAAATGGCATGAAGTTGGGTGTTACCTTCCCCCCTTCACTTCAGCCATCAGACTTCTAGCAGCCCCTGCTTGGAGGCTAACACCTGGGAGCTAAGACAGATGCTCTCTGTTGACTGTCCGTTCATCTTTGAAGAAGCCGCCTGAGTATGCCCACCACCTGAGTAAGCCCACTGCCTGAGCATGCCCACCACCTGAGTATGCCAGCCACCTGAAGATCTTCTGAACCTAGGGACTTTGGCACCTGAACTTTCTTTGTAGTGTAATCTAGAGACTTGGTTTCAGTTTCTTCTGTGACTATAAAAACCCTAGATTATTCTAAGTAAAGTGGAGCCTTGATTGGGATGCAACTTGGCTTTGTGTTTTCTCTTTGCATTTCAAACCCTCTATTTCAGGTTCTTTATTTCCTCCTAGCTGAGAGAACCCAGTTCGTGAAACTGCAGGCAGTTTCAGTTGGGGACAGGGTGTGTTGGGAAGATCTGGAGAAGATCTTGGAAGAGTTGGAGAGGGCAAATGAAAATCAGATAGGAACACACTTTATTGGACACATATGGGAGATTCTCAAAGAGTAGGGTTTAGAAGCACACAATAAAATCTGTTAAAATCTACATGATATCCCATACACAATTTTCTTGCCTTCGAGTTTCTCAGTTGCCTTTGGTATTCTATCCCCATACCTTGGCTTCAGCTGGCCATGCTAAGCCTCCAAGCTGGTACCTTTCATAAGCAAACACCCAGTGGATCAGCTTGGCCAGTAATCCATACAGGACTCCTCTGATGAGTAAAAAATAACATGTTTAGGTTGTTCCAGGAACTATCTGTTTACTCTGCTTCAGTGGCAAGAATTACATTAAGGCCAAACTTATCCGGGGAGATCGATACTAAATGGATTTATTTAGCACGCACAGGAGCAAACGGCAGCAGTGTGTGTTAACCTGATGACATTTTGTGCTGTTATTGAAAGTTCATTATTTAACTGATGTCTGTGCACAAGAAGGCTGAACTTTGAAATATTAGATGTTCTGACTGAAGCAGAGGTTGTAGCAGGAATCTGAACATTTGGTGTTTTTTGTTTTTTTTTTTTACCATGCAGTGTATTTCTACACATGGATATTGTGCTTTAAGGTTTAGGCTGCACAGATTTCTTCATTATTCTTTCTGTTGTTCTCTAGAGTCTTGGCCCATGATTCTAAATTTCTTGGAATGACTTTTACACACACACACACACACACACACACACACACACACACATACACACACGGTTGGGGCTTGACTTTGTGTTCATGTGCATGGCTTTGTATATGCTTTGGTGCACATGTCTGCATGTATGTGCATGTGGAGGCCCAGGTGGATGTCTGAGATCATCCTTAATCTCTCTTCCATCTTATTCATCGAGTCAGGGTCTCCTCAAACTCACAGCTTAATGATTTGGCTTGCTCTATTAGCTAGAGTCTTCTGGGATTTCCCAGTCACCAAAGAGGCTTGGATTACAGGCTGGTTGCTATGCTTACCCCACTTTCAAGTGGGTTTTTGGAGACCCAAACCCATCCTTACGGTCATGAAGCACTTAAAAGCTAAGCCGTTTTCTCCAGCTACTAAAATGACCTTTTATTCCAGTGTTCAGGAAGCCACATTTTCCTTCTTTTAGGTCCTGTGCCAAAGTTGTTTCCTGCAACTAGACAGTGTGATTCTGTTGCTGGGATTCAGAGCCAACAAGAAACTCAATAAGTCATATAGACCAGGGCGAGTAGCAGATCCTAGGCTGAGCGATAGCAGGGGAGGTGAAATTGCAGACATTTTGGAAGTATTGAAGATCCAGGTAGCAGGATCTTGGAATAGGTCCAAGAGAAGAGAGAAAATCAACAGGAAGGAACCCGAGGCAGGCAGAACAAGGAGGAACTGGATTAGATGAGACCAATTGTGCTGTCTGCATCTGGACGACAGAGCTGCACTGGGCTGCAGGTCTGGAGAAAAAGCTGACTGATCTCACTGGTTGTATCTGCAATAACAGTAGTACTCGTTACACCAAATATAATTTTTATATCCTGGTTCAATTTGCTTTGGTGTGTTTTTACAATTAAACAGACTCAATTAAAGTATTTAAAAAATGGTTTATTGTAGCCACATAATTTGTTGGAATCAAATACAAAACAAGAACAAAAAAACAGAAGACCACATTCCCCCCTCCCCAACTTGAATGGCACTTCCCATTCTATGAGATAGGGCAAGGTTATTTTCATGGCTAATTGGAATGGGAATAGCTGCATTTTGGCAGGTGCTTTGAGTCCTGCTAATTCCGAGCAGTTCACAGCAACTATATTATTCTGTGGGGGAAGTAGCTTGAATACCAGCCCACTGTGTGGATGCTATTTCACTCACCAATTCAGAAACATTTGAATTACTTCCAGTTTGTGCCTGTACACATTTGTGCACAAGCTTTGCAGTGAATGTGTGTGTGTATGTGTGTGTGTGTGTGTGTGTGTGTGTGTGTGTGTGTGTGTGCGCGCGCGCGCGCAATGTGGAAGCCAGAGCATAACCTCAAGTGTCATTCCTCAGGTATCATCCATCTTATTGTTATTATCTGAGACAGACTCTTGCTGCCCAGATCTCATTAAGTAGGCTGGGCTGACTGATCCATGGACCCCAGAGTTTGTGCAGTGGTCAGGATTGATTCCGGGGTTATCCTCAGCTCTGCAATATGTGTCTTCATGACAGTTAGCAGGAGAGGTATGTTTGAATATGTTAGATTGTTTTGTCTGTAATCACATTTCACATCTCTTGGAAAGAGATGTCTTTGCTAACTTCATTTTCTTCCCATTCCTTCTTCAACCCACTCCAAGCCATGTTCAGTCTCATTACCCCACCAACTATCTCTCCGAGTCTCTAGTGACTTCTATATTACTAAGTACAACAGATTTTATTTAATATTTCAGTAGAGTTGAACATTCTCAGTTTTAGAATACTTCCTTCCCTAGATGTAATGACACACTAATCTTGGTTTTTCTCTTATTTACTGAGGCTTCCTTTGTCTCCTTTGAAGGATCAAAATCCTCTGCTTAGTTATTAAATATTGGAATTCTTCAAGGCTCATTAGTCTCCTCTCTTATTCTGTGCTGTCTTTCCCAGCAGTTCCTAAGGCATCAGTAACTATCTCTGTGCAGATGGCTTATACACTTGTTTCATTGTGTAGATTCTCCCTCTGAGCATCAGGCATTAATCCCTGTCAGCTTCCATGACATCTCAATCTTAAACTCTGGTCAGGAGTAATCATTGCTATGTGATTTCATTATTTCTAGAAATTTCTGCCTATACTGATCTTCTCTGATCTCTCTTCCTTTACCCTTTACTCTCCAATATCTCACAACTGATGTTACCTCGTAAATATTTCTCCTGTCTTCACTTTTCTCTTCTACCTATCATTGTCATGGGCCAAGTCAACATCATCTTTTACCACAACTTTCACCTGCTTCCTGGTTGCCCAGCAGGCCATGGTAAGGCTTAGCACAGATTTCACTTTGTCAAGGTTTCCTCCAATATGTGGTAATTCAGAGCCTTATTCTTCACCTCTCCTCTCCTCTCCTCTCCTCTCCTCTCCTCTCCTCTCCTCTCCTCTCCTCTCCTCTTCTCTTATTCCCTCCCCTCTCCCCTCTTATCCCCTCCCTCTCTTCCTCTCCCTCTCCCCTTCCCTCCATTCTCTCTCTCTCTCTTTCTCTCTCTGTCTCTGACTCTCTTTTTTGTCATCATTCATAGACTCATCAATGTCTATGAATGTTGAGGTCAGAGTTCTACTTCAGGTGTCATTCCACAGATGGCCTCCATTTCTTTGTCTATCTTTCAGTCTATCAAAAGTTCAGGAAGGAAGTGTTCATCCTGGGTCATGCTTCAGTGTAGAGGAAGGGTAGAGGAAGTTAAAATAGCAGAACTTTGAGGCAGCTGGTCACTTTGCATCCAAAATCAAGAAACAGAGTAGCAAATGCATGATCAACTTGTTCTCTCCATTTTATACAGGCCAGCATCCCAGGGCAGGGAATGACGCCACCTATAGTGGGCAAATGTTCCCACTTCAGGTCATCAAAGTTATTCCCCATAGATATTCCTGGAATTCCATCTCCCAGATGATCCCAGACTCTGATACTTTGATAAATAACATTTATCATCACAACTTCCAACGGAGCAAAAGAAGATTTGGAAGGATGCAGAATAAAAAGGAAAGAGTAAACAGTGACCCACAGAATGGAGGGAATGTAAACAAATACTTAAAAGTGCTCATTCAAGGCTAGAGAAGTGGCTCAGTGGTTGAGAACACTGGCTGGCTGCTGCTGCATTGGCTTACCACCACCTATAACTTCAGCTCCAGGGGATTTGATGCCTTCTTCTGGACTTAGCAGGCCTTATACTCGTATGTAAACACCACCCCTATAGATACAAAATTAAAAATAAAAATCTTTAAAATGAAGTCTTGCATGGTTAAGATTCAAGTTTCACTGTAGACTACTGTAGCTGTCACAGATTAATGCGGTAGGGCATATGGTAGCAAGGAGACTTGCCAAAGGGCATACAGGCTGGAATGAGTTCATAAAAAGGGCCATCATGGGCTGAGAAAGTTACTGAAAGGAATGAATGAGCATAAACTGGAGTGTGTTCTGCCTGGTGGGTGCTGGCTATATGGGTATGCAGTAGGCTATATGACTAAGTTCAGTGAGAGGTACATCAAAGCCTGTGGAATTAGAACTTGAGAGTTGGCTTATAGATGAAAGTACTTGCTGCTCTTGAGCAGGGTTTAAGTTCTGTTCTTAGTATTCAACTCTGGCAACATATAACTGTTTGTACTTCCAGCATCCCTTTCTGGCTTCTGTGGGCACCACCACCATTTGCATACACATATGTAAATATAAACAAAATAAAATATTTTGAAAATAACTGTTTAATCTAGATTTTAATAATGTCATGAGTTTCTTAGACTGCGTTAGAAACCAGTTTATAGAGATTATTACTAAAGCCACACACTGATCGAGTTTTGCCTAACTGTAAGGCTGCAATTAAACCTCAGAAGTCATCAATATCATTTGGGGAATGTGTTTATAAAAATAATCATCTTATACACAGATATTACAAACAGATTAAAAATAGAATTGGTTTTGAGGTTACATGTTTTTCTGCCTCTTAAATGTAACAATATTCATTTAATTTCAGTAAAGCAACATAATTTATCACATTAAAAATTAATGTTAAGTTGAATTGTAATAACTCCACAGCTCCAAATATACTAAATTTAAATGTAGTTTAGGTTTTGTTTTTGCATATGAGCTAGAAGCATGTGGCGTTCATACTTAATCTTATATTTTAAAATGCTATTATAATAATAGAAGAGAAAGATTGGTGATCTCAGTAATGTATTTCATTACAAGTGCTTCATATATTACTGAGATTTTCACTATAATCTAGGTTATTTAAAGAACAATATTAGCTTAGAACTTGTTAAAGTTGTAGACTCCTAGCATCTAGCTAGGCCTGTCAAATCAGAAACGCTGAAGTGGGAGCCCAACAACCTGAGTTTTGATGGACTCTTGTTCATCCTGTACATGTCCAAGCTTTAAAAAAAAAGTAGTTTACATTCTGGCAGTGCCAGTTAGTGGATTAAAGAGTAAAAAGAATACACGATATTGGGAGAGAGATGTGTTGGGAGGGTCTGGGTAGATTTGGAAGGGAGAGGATAGGATCAAAGCACAATATAGCAGAAGGGGTAGAGAGAATGCTAGAGGTAGAAGGTGGGGAGGACATCTGTAAAATTCTTTTCTCTATCTCATAGGGTTCTTGCACATGTGAGCTCACTACAGCTGTGGTTACCTACATAAGACATGCATAAGAACAAACCAGTTAAATATTACAACATGGAGCTGTGGGGCATTCCCAAGGTCCCATCTGAGTTGAGGAGCTCCTAGCAGTTGATGGCTGTTGGGGAGGGAGATTCAATTTTCTTTAATAGTGTAGCCACAGAGAGGTTCCTCATGCTGCAGTGGATTACTGTATACCCATGTGCACATGGGATGCATTCACTGGACTGAGTGGCTTTAAATAATAAATAAAATTATTTTAATTGACATGAAGCTGGAGAGGAGATGTGCTTGGGGATTCCCGTGTGAAGCTGGAAGTGTGTGCTGGGGCAATAGGTGGATGTGATAAAGACACATTTTATACATAAATGTACTCATTAAAAGTTATGGTCATCCTCCCTCCCCCCTCCTCTCACCCTCCCAATCACCTCAGTTTTGCTGTCAGCATAAGCACTCTATTGACTAAGGCATTAATTATATCATTCAATGTAATAGTCTTTCCTATTTACTTGCAAGTTTCATGATTCTATATATTTTTTTACAGCAGAATAATATTCCACCATGTATATTCACTACATCTTAATTAACTATTTGTTGGTGAAGGAAATTTGGGTTGTTTCCATTTCCTATTTATTGTAAATAGGACAGCTATGAATATTACTAAGCAATCATCAGGGGAGTAGTATGTCAAGAAAGAGGGTATTGCCTTCAGAATAAGAGAAGAGATCATGGAGCAGGTTGGAGGGATAAAGGAGATGGGAGAAAGTGACATAATTTCTATTTTAATTACAAATATTAAATATTAAAAAATATTGACCTTTTGTGGGTACCATAATTGTATAGTAATATCTGTTTCTTCCCTCAATGAATGACATGAACTAGGTTAGTAGAGTATTATTCATTACTGAAAAATAATTACACATGCTTTTAATGTTTGGGAATGAATCCATCTTGACAGATGATCCTGTTTGCCAGTTTTGTGGTATTTAGTAGAAAGACTCTGACTTTGGGAATGATGTTGAGGAGAAACAGGGAGGGTCTTATGTTGGCTGGACACTAATAGCCGCAGTCAACTTCATGGAGCTGTAGTGGCAATGACTTGAATAGATACTAGGGTCCACTAATGGTGTATCCATGGAGACAATGATGTCATCCCTGGACTTGTCTAGGGTTGATTCTGACTGTGGCCTTGGCTGCTTAGATTTTCTATTTTTCATCGATTTTGCATGCATAAGTTCAGGCATTAGCAAAGTCTGTCACATTCTCCAGATCTATTTATATCCATCCATTCATCCTTTGTTTCTTGTTTTTTTTT
>NW_022196891.1:18425995-18429752 GCF_008632895.1 Mastomys coucha
CACTTACAGTTAGTTTCTCATGCTCATCACTAAGAAGCTGATCTCCTTTCTAGGGTCAGCTTCTCATCACCTTCTTTCCATATGAACCTAATGACTTCACAACAATCCCAGAGCAATCTACCTCACAAGTGCATCATCTCATTCTGAGCCAATCACTGTCTTCAACACATCACCGCATCCCACACTATTTTATCTTTATTTATGATGGTGTGTGTGTGTGTGTGTGTGTGTGTGTGTGTGTGTGTGAAAGTACTCCACCTATAGTGTTGGGTAAAATCCTATTCGTGCTCTCCAAGTTTTAATAAACATTGCAAGTATTAATTTCTCATAGTCTATAATTAGATATCAGTTGGTATCCTACTTATATTCAAAAAAGACTGTTGAGATCAAATTACTAAGTTGTCTAGAAAAATAATTGATTGAAAAAACTAGAATCTCCTTTAGTTAGTAAACTAGTAGGACCAACCCTGGTCTAGCTATCATTTTGTAACTGATACTGACTGATACCCACTCGAGTATTTATATAACAGAGACTCTGTGATTGAATAGAAGATAATTTTTGAGCATTATGACTTGAGGATAAAGATTATTGTAAATGGAAACAATGTATGAGATAAATCCATGAGGTCAATTTGTATAATATACAGGCTAATTTCTAGATGTTGGTGAACTTGTTAGGATGTAGGTACCCGCTCTTATCGGTTTAGAGGTCATATAATTTTTGACTCTGTCAACAGACAGGCACAATAGACTAAGAGACTTCAATTGCCTCAGCTCCTCATTTATGACAAATCCTATTTATCTACTCTTCTTGACACAAAAACGAAACAGAGTTTTAATGACTGGCATGACTTAAACTGCACTACCAAGATTGAAGCTAAAGTATAAAGAGAATTTTAAAGACAGGACAAAGTCTGGACCCATGAACTTTAGGAACTCTGGAACCCACCAGCTCTGATTTTTACCACTTGGAAAATTCATGGCATAGATACAGTTAGATGATGTATTTGTGATGGGTCAACATAGACTAAGATACCATGATGATTAGTTTTAATTGTCAATTTGTCATAATCTAGAATCACCTGGGCAGAGTCTCAAGGAGGGATTGGCTAGATCAGATTGACCTGTGGGCATATGTTTAGGGGAGCGACTTGATTCTGTCAATTGATTGAAAAAATCCAGCTTGCCCTGGGCAAAAACATTCCCTATGTTTGGTTCCTGGACTGTATAAGAGTTGGGGAGAAAGGGAAAAGTGCAGGGATTCATTCTCTTCCTGCTGTTGGCTGTGTCACTATCCCCTCAAGCTTCTGCCACTGTGACTTTTCCACTGTGTGAACTAAAACTCAGAATGATGAGCCAAAACCATTTCTCCTCAGGTTGTTTATTACCAGACTATTTTACCAAAGGACAAAAAATAATCCAAAACAACAGGACAAAACACTAGGACATATGTCATTGATGGTCTTAGGATTTGTCATCTTAACTTACTGATATTGAAGACAATACATGACTGTTAATGGTAATTTTTAAAACATTACTTGTAGACAAAAGGACTTTGAGATTCGTATAACATACACACCCACCTATCTATCTCCTATTCATCTCTGAAAATTGTGTATGCTTCCTGGTAGCAGTGACACCCCTTGGGAACAGCCATAATGTGGCTTTTATGGCTTTTATGTATTAAGCACCTACTATATGTAAGTCACGTCATTTTAAAATATATTTTTATTAATTCATCGAGAATTAATAAAATGTATGCATACAGTGTATCTTGATCATACTAACTCCTACTCCTCTCCGAGCTCCTCCCAGATCCACCTCTACTCCCCTCCTACCTGTCCCATTGTTGTGTTTTCCTTTGTTTTTATTTTTATAAGCCACAGAGTTCACTTCATGCTGCTCACGTACACCTTGGTGTGAAGCTATCCAATAGCATGGCCAAGATATCAGTACCATATCCTTAAAGAAAACTGACTCTTATTCTCTGAGAAGCCATCACCTGTCCATAGCTCACCGGCCAGGAGTGGTGGCCTCATGAGCCTCCCCCCCATGTTGTGAGGTTGACTAAATTGATCTTGTGTGAAATTTTTTGGTGCATACAGCTGCACTTGTTGTGAGAGCATGGGTTTATCAGTCATGTCATGTCCAGAAGACACTGTTTCACAGCAGTACTGTGTCTCTGACAGTGTATCTTCCACTCTTCCATGGTGCTCCCTGATTCTTGGGGAAAAGGTATGTAATATAGTCCTCCCGTTTGTGGCTGAGTGCTCTTCTGTCAGCCATGTCTCCCAATGTTCTACATATCATGGCTCCACAATGGGGGAACCTGATGATTTTATCCTTACTCCAGGACACTACATCTTCATATAGAAAGTCAGTAAGTTTTTCATACCACCCACTGCCTGGGTTGAGCTGAAATTCTAGCCAGAGGGTGCATAACAGAGGGCCTAGACTCAGTGAAGGACAACTTGTCAAGGAGTACAGTAATACAGAGGCCCTTAGTCAGGGCCCACTGCCTCCACTCTTGTTCTCAACAGACATAAAGCTTGAAGAGCTCACACCGAAAGGCTGTTGTCAGACCATCAGCATCTCAGTAACAACATTATCCTTACCCCTTCTAGCAGTGAACTTGGCTCTAGGATAAATAAATGGGCGCATGATGCATTGGTGCAGATGAACAAATCTATGCATGAGAAGACAGAGAGGAGGAAGGGCAGTGCATGCTTAGTGCTGGGGCAATACTGAAGGGAGGAAATAGGAGACTAAAGTATTTCAATGTGGAGGATCCCTGCAGGCCACGGTAAATTAGAGAAGCCTGAAGGAAGGGGCAGAGCTTGTTGGATCTTGGCAATAATCATTGGGGCAGAGGAACAGCACCAGAGATGATGTTAGAGATCAATGCATGACCAAAGTGCTGCTTAGAGAGTGGGTTGAAGATCACAGATGGCAACAGACATGAAGGTCTGGCATCTAAGATCTAGATGCTTATCTAAGGTCTAGAGCTTATCCTGGAGGAATGGAACTTGCAGAAGGACAGAGGAAAAGGATGACCAGAGGAGAGATAGGCAAGGTGGACTCCTAATGACTGAGTAGACTAAACTCACTGTGACTATGTCCCTGGCAGCTCTCTCCAGCACAACTTTACTGCTCTGTAGTCCATCTGTGAGCACCTCGAACTCATGGCAATTAGTTCTGCTTTTCTCCTTGATGCTTGGTGGTACAAAAGAGGAACATTTCACTACTTGTTTTGCTATCGTGGTTACTATAACACACTATTTCTCTGACATCTGTGTTTCCTAAACTCTCTATAGGTGACTGGGCACTCCCCCAAACAGTCTTATGTAGTTCAGGATTGTTGGCTCCCTCCCTCCTGCTTCAGCTCTGAGGCTGGAAGCAGACACCTGCTAGGCTTAAACAATGGCCCACTAAGCTGCAGTTTTGCCTTTGAGGATTCTGGAGGAAGCTACACCGGTTGCTGACACGCCTACTGCCTGAGGACATGCTGAATGTAAACAAACCTGACTGCCCGAGAACTGAAGTTGAGAGATCTTGGCGTCTCCATGCCTGAGATTGTATTTACATTATGCATATATTTTATTTCTGGAGTTTCGGTTTCATTTCTTACTTGCCTATATAAGTTCAAAATGCCCTCAAGTAAAGGGATGCTTTGATACATTACTTGGCGTCTGATGGGTTTTGAGTCGTGGCAGAAAGCGTCTGCAGACACCAGGCCCAGGCAGTTTCATGTGTAAGA
>NW_022196891.1:18430119-18430315 GCF_008632895.1 Mastomys coucha
ATCCACTTGGTAAATGTTTGCACCAGGTTCTTCTGTGGGCAGTGGCTCATCTGTGGGCAGCGGCTGGTGACAATTGTGAGTTAGTTCCAGGTGGTACACATAACCAGCACTCTTCAAAGCGTCCAGGACTGGTAACATTAAGTAGTTGGTATGCTGAGGTCAAGGTCTGAAGTAAAAGGCGAAATGACAAGTTAGT
>NW_022196891.1:18436497-18476016 GCF_008632895.1 Mastomys coucha
TTGCCCTGGTGACAGGTCTGTGGACCCGCCCACATATCTGCTGCAGGCAGGTTCTTGATGCTAACAGCGTCCATGTCTCTTTGTTCTCCCGACCCATTTATTTTGAAGGTCCTGCCTCCAGCTGAAGAGACTCACAGACCCGAGTGGGACTGTGGGATGGTTTCATTCACAGGATGATATCAACCTCACTGTGAAGTAGAAGATGACCTTGACATTCTTATCCTTCTGCCTCTACTTCCCAAGGGATAGGATTAATATCCTGCTACCGTGCCAGACTCTATAATTGTAGAGATTGAATCCAGAGTTTCATGCATGTCAGACAAGCACCCTCTCAGGGAGCTATGGACCGACTCTCTAGCACTGTCTTTCTTGCAGGACAGCTACTCCTGAGAAGAAGCAGGAGGCTACCTCCCCTCCTATTCTCCCCTGAAGTCTGTTCCTTACTGAACACCTCGTGAAACAAGGCTTGGTGCTTCTAATCGTAGCTCTTAGACCTGTGACCGAATCCAGGTCTGAACTTAGTATCTGAGCTAACCACTATTTGCACTCCTAATTACAGTGATTTCTAAGAACCTTTTGGGGAAAAAATAAGAGCCTTCAAAGAATTGCACACAAATCGTCTCCTGGCAGTTCTGCTGAGCTGTCCATCAAATGTGCTCAGATCTGGGTGTTTTACAATCCCTCCTAGAGGTGGGGAGGAGAGGGGAGGAGAGAGAGAGAGAGAGAGAGAGAGAGAGAGAGAGAGAGAGAGAGAGACAGAGAGAGAGAGACAGAGAGAGAGAGAGACAGAGAGAGAGGGGGGGAGAGAGGGGGGAGGGAGAGAGAGAGAGAGGGGGAGGGAGGGAGGGAGACAGAGGGAGGGAGGGAGACAGAGGGAGGGAGGGAGGGAGAGAGAGAGATGCACGTGAGGAGGCAGGACACAAAATGCTTTGGTCTACCAGCAGGATGGCATCTTAGCTGGGTCTGCTGTGGCACAAACAGGGCTTCCTTTTCTCTGCTTCTGGACCAGTGACTTCTGGGATAAAGACATTCCTTGTCTCAGTGTGCAGCACCACAGAAGTGCCTACATCTAACTGTACCATGAGCAGATCCCTCTAAACACAATCAAGTCAGCCCCATCCTTAGAGGGATTAGTCTGGCAACACTATCTTAACTGTTTCTCAAAGTAGTGCTTTAAGTTAACTTCAGATTAGTAAATTCTACTTGGATAATCTGGAAGAGAAATACACACACACACACACACACACACAAAATAATAATAATAAGAAACATGGGGGAAGATAAATACATGAGGATACATGTGATCCTCTGACAGAGTTTTTCCTGTCAACTATTAAGGGATGGGGAGATGGGTCAGTTGGTAAAGTGTTTGTGACACAGCATGGAGGCCTGAGGTTCCCCCCTCAAGATCCAAGAAGTCGCTGGTGCCAAGAAGAGGCTAGTGGAGTGATATCAATTGTAATCCCAGTGCAGAGGAGGCAAAGTCATGAAGATCATTGTGGCTTGCTGGGCAGCTAGTCTATTCAAGTGGGCAAGCTCCAAGTTCAGTGAGAGACCCCGTCTCCAAAAGTAACTTGAAGAATGATTGAGGAAGATGCCTGATATCAACCTTTGACCTTTATATGCATGCACATACACAGATATACACAACCTACTGCCTTTGGCATCAAAATCAACTTTTTCCTAGAGTCTGGTGTTTGGAATATGATCCACGGGGCACGGTATTTTCTCTATTATCTACAAGCAACTTCCTTGAGGTCCTAGACCTCCATTTGCTCTGGTCTTTTACATGCAGGATCGTAACTGCAGAATGACTATAGTAGTAGTGTGTGTTTATATCAGGGGTGCCGTTAGAGTTTATAGACCTCTTGCTGGGTTCCATTAAGCATCAACCACCGGGATGATGAGGTAGTTTATATTCAGTTGGAAGCAGGGTCTCAAAATTCCCTGAGTATTGATTTTACCAGAAAAATGTTGTGATTTACTTTTGAAGTTGGTTCTCAATTGTTTAAGATTCTTTGGGGGGACATAGGCATGATTAAAGACATAATAACCAGAGCCTTCACCTACCCCTGTACTTCTTAAGTATCCGATCTTCTGGATACCATAGCTCAGAGACTCACATGGTCATGTGATGTCAGCATTTGGATTTCAGAAAGACTTTACCCAGAGACTTTGCCAAAATATTAGTATGACAATGCAGGGGTTAGGTGTATGTGTGTCCCAGTGTTAATTCTTAGTAGGCTGTATCTCATGTACTGCTAACATTGGGGTCTCTGTGGTCTCATAGGACTTAGGCATACAGAGGCAGACAAGCTGAGTCTATTTAAGCAGAAATACATCTATTAAGTCTGCTTAACAAATCTAGGTAATGACAGAAGAACAAAGAAGTAAAAGCAAGTAGAATTTCACTGTGTTTATCCCAAACACAAGAGCGGACTTGAGGAGGGGGCAGGGATATTGCTCAGTAACTTAAGCTGTCAATTCCTGGGTCTCACCGACCAGCCAGCCTAGCCTAATTGGTGAGCTCCAGACTAATGAAAGAAACTGTCTCAAAAAACAAGTTGGACAGCATGCTAGGAGCAACAGCTGTGGTTGACCTCTGGCTTCTGCATGAATACACCTAAATACACCTCTACCCATAAAACATACACACACACACACACACACACACACATACACACACACATACACACACACACTCACACACATACACACACAGACACACAGACACACATACACACATACACATACACACATACACACACATACACACATACACACACATACATACACACACACATACACACACACATACACACACATACACACATATACACACACAGGAGGTGACAGAAAATTTAGGTATTTTAGGTCAGGATGCAGTGCACATTTCTCTGTGGCAATAGTTTTTGGGTTTGAGTGTTTTAGTTTTTAGTGTTTTTAGACTTGATAGCATGCTTCTGTATGAGCCCCAGACCCCTAGTTTCTGGTTCCTTGGATCTAAAGTAAGACATGAGAAATTAAATTGCTAGCACATATCCAGGGGATACATCTGCTTTTGGGCCCAGTACCACATTTGATTGATCACTGCCCCAGGGCTCAGAAAGATGGAACAAAGGTCACCTATGAAAGGGTAATTATTTCAGAAGCAATGAATTTCTTCAGTTCCCATGCCCTAAGTGTGGGTTGAGGCTGATCCTGCCTGGAGAGAGAGGGAGGAGCAAAGGGAAGAGGAATTCCAAATGAGGAAAAAAAGATGGCTTTTGCAACAGGATATGAAAGTCCAAAGGCAAAGAGAAGCTGTTTCCATTAGAGGGGATGGAGTTGGTATGTGGAGACATGGCTGAGGTCAACAGGTCTGTGACAAAGCATAATCGCATGAGCTCTGTAAGAGATAAGAAGAATAGCAAGACACCAGCAGTCTTATGGAGAGATTAACTGCACTGGCTAGATGACCAAGCTACAGGCTTCTAGGGGATAGAAAATCCAGGCCCACTACACAGAGATGGAGTTGGCTTAGAGAGTGGGTCACGGAGCTGGGGAGATGGCACAGTGTTTGCTGAGAATGCAAAGATTGGCACCTGGATCCCCAGTACCCATGTGTACTGGCTGGTTTTGTGTGTCAACTTGACACAGGCTGGAGTTATCACAGAGAAGGGAGCTTCAGTTGAGGAAGTGCCTCCATGAGACCCAGCTGTGGGGCATTTTCTCAATTAGTGATCAAGGGGGTAGGGCCCCTTGTGGGTGGTGCCATCCCTGGGCTGGAAGTCTTGGGTTCTATAAGAGAGCAGGCTGAGCAAGGCAGGGGAAGCAAGCCAGTAAGGAACATCCCTCCATGGCCTCTGCATCAGCTCCTGCTTCCTGACCTGCTTGAGTTCCAGGCCTGACTTCCTCTGGTGATCAACAGCAGTGTGGAAGTAAGCTGAATAAACCCTTTCCTCCCCAACTTGCTTCTTGGTCATGATGTTTGTGCAGGAATAGAAACCCTGACTAAGACACCATGGAAAGTGTCAGACGAGCATTTGTAATCCCAGCATTTGGGAGGGAGGTGGAGATTGAGGATTGTATCTTTAATTTTTTTCAAACCTTATATTTAATGATGGTTCTTAAATGCTGGAACTTCCCTTTTAGCCCACCACCCACCAGAGGTAGTGGAAGAGAAAGGATACAAAGGAGAGTGGACCTGTTTAGAATGGCTCTCTGGAACAACTCTCATTTGCGTTGTCTGGAACTTGGCAGTTTAGTTCACAGGTCAGCAGCTCAATCCACTCATAAACACTTCACAGATACACCAGAAGTGTGGTTCCATAAAGTTTGAATCTCAGTGGTGGCACCACCTCGCAGTGACAGTCAGGCTGCAGCCTCAGCTCAAGTCAGCGGGAGAGACCAGGAGGGACACCGGGAGAAATGCTCAGCTGTGCCACAGACTCGAGACCCCAGTGTTACACAGCTAGTTGCCCCAGCAAGCCAAACGCTGCCTCCATCCTTTTGTAGAGTCCTGTTTTTACCCTCCAAATATCACATTTCCTCCGTGGGCCTGGCTTGTGCCCCTCAACAAATGTCTTGCCTCAGCACATGTGTCCTATCAGCCTGAGTCCACAGAATCCCAACAAACTGAACTCAGCTACACAATATAAGACAGACCAATACACACATATTGTTAACAAAACATTTTTTCTCCTGTGTCTACTTTAGTAAAATGTTCCTTCATGAGTCTGCCTTAGTCTTTCACCTGTGACCACTTCAAAAAACAATAAAAACAAAAACAAAAACAAAACAACAACAACAAAAAACGCCACTCCTTCATGTGTTTTCCCCAACAAAACACCATCCAACACAATTGACTTTTCAAAAAATCCCTTAAGTTTCCTTTTCAGAGGATGCCTGGGGCAATCTAGCTAGCTCATCTAGGGGAGTTGGTGAGTTCTGAGATGAGTGAGAGACTCTGCCTCAATATAAATGTTGCAGAATGGTTAAGGGAGACACCTAATGCCAAGCCCTGCCCTGAAAAACACATGTGCACCCTCACACATGCAAGCACACATGTGTACATGCATTCATGACACATACAAACACATGTATACACACATAACATACACACACACACACACACCAATAAGTAGATCAGGTCTAAGACAGAATACTCAGGTGAAATCACACAAAATGTAGAAGGGTTTGGGAAGGTTGCCCCAACTCAGAATTCGTAGGAGCTGGAGAAGAATAACAACATTCTGCGAGAGATGCAGATGCTGAGGTACTCATGCCCAAGCTCAGAGGCAGGCCTGAGGAGCAAGTGCAGGTGGATGAGGGGAAGATTATAACTCTTGACAGCAGGCAGGTGCAAGAACCAAAATTAGGAGGCAGTAATTTGCCTGCAGATCTCAGGGGTATGTACTGACCTTTTGAAGCTGTAGAAACTGACACTGAGCATGGGGGAACCTGATGTACTTAGGCATGTGGCCAGCATATTGCAACTCAGTCCATTGGAGGAGGCCTTGACACCCACAGTTATCCTTGTATTCTCATGTAAGTCTCCTAATGGAGCTTGGAAAATTAAAATTTTGAGTTCAGGTTAGTCTAGTGGAGCCAATTCTTTTAGCCAAAGATCGAGAGCCCTAGTTCTGTTATATTACTTGCTAATACAGCATGACTATTGGTAGAGCCAAAACAGATCTGTTTTCAAGGTGTTGAGGACACAAACGAAATACACTAAAAGAATACATGGTAGGTCTGTATACATGTATCTATGTACCTACATACATATGCATACGCTTACTGTCTTTGATGAATGTACATATATACACATACGCACTTCCACAACTATTTTATTTATTTATTTATTTTTAAAATTTATTTATATTTTAACTGTTATCCCCTTACCAGGTTCCCCCCCACCCCCAGAGATCCTCTATCCTTTCCCCCTTCCCCTGATTCTATGAGGGTGTTCCTCTACCCACCCACCCACTCCTGCCACCTCCCTGCCCTCGATCCCCCTACACTGGGGCATCTATCAAGCCTTCATAGAACTAAGGACCTCTCCTCTCATTGATGTCTGACAAGGCCATCTTGACCACATATGCAGCTGGAAACATGTGTTCTACAACAATTTTATGTATAGATTTTTTTTTTTTTATTGCTGTAATCAAATACCTGGCAAGAATCAGTTTGAGGAGGAAAAGGAGAAAGTGGTGAAGGAGGAGGAGGGAGAGGGTGATGTTGATGATGATGAGGAGGAGGAGGAAGAAGAGGAGGAGGAGGAGGAGGAGGAAGAGGGGGAGGACTTTATTTTGGCTCATCGTTTGATGTGAAGCAAGTGCATCCACATTGTATCCAGAGTCAGAAAGCAGTAAAAGATGATTCCTGATGCTCAGCTCAGCTCATTTTCTCCTTTTTTGTTAAGTTCAGGACCATAGTCCAAGAAATGCTGCAGCTTACACCTAGGATGGGTCTTCTTGCCTCAATTAACATACCAGAAACTCCCTCAGAGATGTGACTAGAAGTTTGTCTAGGTTCTGCCAAGTAACCCCCTTCCCAAGTCCTATCTATTATCAGTCTACCTACTTGTCTGTCTATTCAACCATCTATCTATGATCCATTCATCTATCTGTCTGTCTGTCTGTCTGTCTGTCTGTCTGTCTGTCATCTAATTATCTGTCTGGGTGATAAAGTCTGTCTAGGGTAGATTTGAAAAGACCTTGACTAGTACACTCTATCTGTGCCTGCTCCCATTTTCATTATAATCGTCATAAATTCAATTTTTATACTCACAGGCTACATTAGGTATGAATAATTAATTAATTAAATACTAATCATATTGTTAATTATATACATTGGAGAGACAAGGTAGTGATAGAGGAAAGCTTTGGGTTGTGAAGATTGGCTGGTTAAGTCCACTCCCAACACCACCCTATTCGTGGTGTGAATGGACAATCACTAACTTCTCTGTGCTCTGACTCCCTTACCTGTAAAGTACTGTTGGTTGTATTCATGATATAAACAACAAGTAACTAAGATGTGTCAGCTTTTAGCAGAGAGTACATTTTTAATTAGTATGGGCATGCTCACATGCACTTGTGCACATAGAGGACCATAGGTCCATCTGTGGTGTCAGTTCTTAGGAAATGCTGTCTATATTGTTTTTTGAGGTGGGGGTTTCTCCCTGACATGCAATATGCTAATAGGATAGGCTGGCTGGCCAGAAGCCCCAGGGATCTTCCTGTCTCCACCTTTCAGTCCTGGGATTACAAGGACCTGCCACCATAGTTGGCTTTTTAAATGTAGATCCTGAGTCTTAAACTTAGTTCCTCCTGCTCTCAAGCCAAGCACTTTACTGATTTATCATTTTCCACCTTGTTATATCTACATTAAATCCTTGGTCTCGGGAACATTTTATAGATTGAGTCCCTCTGTAACCACTGCTTTCTCTGCCTTGATCTGCTCAGGCTGCTGCCAGTGTCAGTGTGATGACTATCCCATGAACAGATTAACAAGCTTCCAGCTCACTAAATTAAAAAGCAAAGATCATAGCTAGCAAGAGAAAGTACTCCCAGAATGTAAAATAAATTCTCATTATTTCGGGGTTGATTCTTAGGATTTTGTGGATGTGGGTATAGGGAAAAGTAATAGAACTTTTTTAGGAAAAGAAAAAGCCTGTCTCTTGAGGGGTGTGTCTGATTTTTGTGTTAACAACAGGACCATCTTACTTCAGGTAGATAGAATACATTAGAGACACTTTCATCTCTTTCAAAGGGAAGCACCACAGGGGCAGGGACACTGAGGAGGGGACAGACTTACTTGTCTGATAGAAGCCACACATAAGAGAAGTTGCAAAGGGACATTCTCTTGATGACCCACAGGAGAGCAAAGAGCAAGAACACCTGGTGTTCCGGAGGCCAAACTTTTAGCAAGGCAGCTTCTAACAACATTTTGGATAATAGTTTTACTGAGAATCGCAGGTACAGGAGGGCAGGATGGTAAAAATAACACCAGGACCCTCACTGGGTACTATTGATCACTAATGGATCCAGGGCTTCTACTACCCAAGAGACAAAGGTGGCCATCTTAGAGCATCTGTGTTTGCAAGAACAGAGAGTCATAAAATGAGCCAGCCATAGTTGGTAGGAGATGTCCTTGAAATGTCTTATTTTGATGAACAAAGTAGATGGCAAGTGTTTCTATCACACTGATATTTTTTTCTTTTCCCTTTCCTTTTTTTTTTTTTTTTGCTGTTTTTGACAAGCCATGGGGTCAGCCTAAGTCACAGGCTCTAAGTCACAATTTCTCTAGGAAATTTGGCTATGGCTTCATTACTATCAATCACCCTACTTTAATTCAGCCATAGTAAAATGCTTTAAAATGTGAAAAGACTGAAGAACTGTGCGATAGAGGAACTGAATGTTGAGCATCAGGAATCCATTCTCTGTTGTTCTTTGAGCCTAGAAGCAAGCATCTGCCAGTAAAATATGCCATGGTAAAATGATCGATCAGTAATTCTTTAGGCACTTTATTAAATAGTGAGGATCATCTTAAAACAGGAGTCTTATTGTTTTGCAATTTGGCTTTAGAGTTAGACTACATACTCACAAGTCAATCAATCTATGTATTTTTCAAAGAAGGGATCCTTCTTAGATGATCCAAATCTCTTAAAACCATCACCCTACCCTACTCCTTGCTTTGTTATAGGTTGACTCTGATAGCCAAAGCCAAATCTCCCTTCAAAAGTATAATTTAGCTTCATTAAAAATGCTCAGGAAAAATCCTTTACAGATAAACAAGCCTCAAAAATGGCTCATAAGACATCTACAGCAATTTCAAAAGCTTAGGGATGAATATATCACATGTATGAAATAAAAAAGATAATAAAAAATATAATATATTATCAGGAACCAACAAGGAGAAGCTAAAAACTAGTAGGTAATCTTCCTGAGATAGTTCCACCTTGGATTAAAATCTATAACGGATTTGCTCCTACAGGGACAATTTCATTTTTGGAAAGATTTCTGCTATTATTTTGCTTTTACTTACTCACTAGGTATTATCTTACCCTTTTGGGCAGATTTCTGCAGAACTACAATGATGTACTGTCTTGTAGTGATGTTACATTGACAAATTGATGAATTCTTAATTCTTAATGATGATCTTATAAGAATTCCTAAAATTATAAAATTATATTAGTAATTATTAAGTGCTTTTGTGATAGGACTGCTACTAAGTCCTCTCTGGTAATGAAAACTGCAGTGAGAACTCTGTCAGTCTTCAAGCATTACAAATTAATTGCTTCTGAGATAGTAAGCCAGGCTTCTACAACTTAGAGCACATTCTAAGAAGTTGTAAAGCAATTAACCAAAGGTTATAAAAAGGGAAGGAATGTACTATAGATGCAAGGACAGAAGATAAATATTGACTGGGTTTATGTATACAAAACTTCACTAGTAACTTAGTTACAAAAGTTCTGGTTTTCAACTATAAAGCTGGTGACAAATGATGAATGTTCAGGCAGATCATTACTCCTAATGGATCTGCATGTAAACATTCTCTGTGGTAAACTTTTTATTCGATTTATGATTTGAATTTGTAAGTAAACTTGTGATGAACTTTTTACCATGTGCTTGATCATATATTCTTTTTGTTGTTGTTTTTTTTTCAAACTTTTTTTTTTTTTTAGTTTTTTTTCGAGACAGGGTTTCTCTGTGTAGCCTTGGCTGTCCTGGAACTCACTCTGTAGACCAGACTGGCCTCAAACTCAGAAATCTGCCTGCCCCTGCCTCCCAAGTGCTGGGATTAAAGCCATGCACCACCACCACCCAGCCTGATCATGTATTCTGAATGATGTATAATTTATTGGGAGTAATGATATTGAGAGCAAGGGCATATTGTGACATCAGAGCAGGAGGAAAGAACAAAAGTAGATTAGAAGAAGAGAGTAGAGGTAACTTCTCATAGAGAACTTTTTGGAGGAGAACTTTTGTAGAAACTTTTGTAGAACTGAACAAATAAAAGCTAAAACCACTTTTCAACGCGCATCCTTTTTTCTTCCTAGCCCTTCAGTTTGCAGGCTGAAAGTGAGAGCAGTGCAGTTCCTGTGGAGATAGAACAAAGGTGATAAACATAGGCTACTTTTCTTAATCCCTTGAGGTGCTAAAGGGTTTCTTGCCTCAGAGCAACCCAGACAGGCAGGTCAGCTCTGGAAGCAAAGTGACTTAGACTTAAGATAGGTAAACTTTTTATTATTAAACAGCAACCCTAAATACCTTGTAAGACCAAATCTTAACCCTACTCACGCTCTCCCCATGCTGCCTCAAGAAGAACTGACAAGAAAGAACAGCTGGGGCTGGCCCCCAGCAATATATAGTATAACCTGCCAATGTGATGGTTTAAAGAGAGTGAATCTCATTGTTGATAGACTGGTGGGTGAGTTCTGGTGGACATGGTTAAAGAATATTAAATCACATGATCACAGACTCATGTGCTGATTTATCTTTATCTACGATATGAAGTTACTTATGCATAGGCAGGCTTATGTGAGTATTTACTTAAAAAGGTATGAGGCATATTGTTTGGGTATTGTATGTATTCATTCGTGTATGTGCCTACGTGTCTGCATGTACATGCACATGTGAGACCAAAGGTCACAACTACTCTCCACCTTTAGGTTTTGAGACAAGGCCTCTTAGTATACTCAAAGCTTTAATGATTTTGTGAGACTTGTTGACCTTGTGCTTCAGAGATCTACCTGTCTGTTTCCCCCATTGCTGGGGTATGTTGCCACACCCAACAGTGATACTTTACGATTTGTGCTATCTCCCAGCTCCTTGTCCCATATGTGTACTTCTTAAAACTCTGGGAGTTAACGTCCTGTATAGCACAGTGATACATATGCCTCAGGGTTGTGTTTATTTTAGTGGTACATTGTTCATTGTTATGCTTTTAAAAAAAATCAGGGATGTAAATAGTAGATTGCAGATAAATTTAAGTACACAGGATAAAGTCTACTCTAGAGGTATTTTATGCTATATATCTAATTCAGTGTACTACCTAGCATCTATCTATGTATCTGTCTGTCTATCTATCTGTCCATCCATCTATCCATGTATGTATGTATGTATGTATGTATATATGTATTTTCACCTATCTACCTATCTATCTATCTATCTATCTATCTATCTATCTATCTACCAATCTACTATCATCTACTTACCTATTATCTATCTACTATTTTTTTCTGTTTGAAAATAGTGGAGAGATTGTGATAAGAAGATAAACATAAGGAGGAAGAGAAAACAGATGAGTTAATTTAACATCTACAAGGGGCATCTCATCCAAGAATCTGAAATTTTGACTCTAAGAAATGATGTCTTCACATTTGAAGGTTGAGGCTTCAGAAAGATTGTAGACCATCTATGAACACCACAGAAAATTATTTGGCTTATGCTTTATTTCAGAGAAAACACTTTAGACATCCCAAACTTAAGTTATAGCTAATAGGGCAAACTTTACAAAGAATTAAGTTTCAAAGTGTCCATGGTTTTTCCTTTTGCAGTCAATGATTGACTCCAAATACTTGTGAAGTGTCTTCCTTTGTTAGTGGAAGGTATATATATATATATATACAATTATTCTAGACCCATATTAGAAGCCTGGCCAATTACCAGTTACCAACAGTAGTACCATCAATGTCAAATATTTCATCTTTGGACACTCTATCTTTTCTGAATATTCCCTTTGGTCTGTAAACACTAATGCTCCTTTAATCTGTTAACAGAATCACCCTTTCCCACTTTGAATGATCTTTTTAAAAGTTGAATTAATAATTATTAGTTGTGTGTGTGTATGAAAGAGAGAGAGAGAGAGAGAGAGAGAGAGAGAGAGAGAGAGAGAGAGAGAGAAAGAGAGAGAGAGAGAGAGAGAGAGAGAATGAGAGAACATGGGTGAAGGTCACAGGCCACCATGGAGGAGTTGGCTCTCTCTACCATTTGGATTCTTTTGGCTGTGGGCACCTTTACCCTCTGAGCCATTTTGCTGCTTTACCCACTGATGCCTTCTTATTTAATTTACAATCTATATCTCTTCAACTCCCTCTCTTTCATAGTACAGTTCCTAGAAAAATCCAGTGTGGCTAACTCTAGCTCGTTAACCATGGTGAACGAAGAACATATCATCATCTTAACTTTTCCATTGTTAAATAATCTCTTCTAATGTCAATCTTGTCATTCTTATGCTTACAAGTCTAACTACACTTCTCTGATCATTTTCCTTTTCCACCGTTCAATATCTATTTTACTTCAACATTATCTATTCACTTCAACGTTCAGAGTGCTCTTTAGCATCTTACACTCATCTAATTTCTTCATTAGTGCTTTTCACCAGGAAAATATCTTTCAGCAAACGTCTTCTTCAATTAACACGATCATATTCCTTTCAATTCATTTATTACCAAGCAGCCATGTAGAGGGTGGTCAAGGTCAAGAATTTAAGTGATTAGATATGCTGTTCATGTCTTCTATGGTCCTTCCCAGGCACCTTGGATTTAGTTTAAAATTGTCTGTAGATTGAAGCATCTACCAGGCACTGCGAACACAGTGATCTTAGAAGATCACTATCTTTAATATTTTTATATGTATGTATGCATATATGTTGTGTTGTGCGTATGCATGCACACATATATGTGTGGAGACCAAAGGTCAATGTCGGATGTCTTTCTTGATTGCTCTGCCACCTTTTTTGAGAAAGGGCCCCTTGATCCTGGAGGTTACCAATTTATCTAGAAATACTGGTCATAGAGTGTAAGGAATTTTCCTAGCTTTGTCCCCAACACTGGAATTATAGGCATGTGACTTCATGCCCAGATATTTGTATACTTGCTTGGGGTCCAAACTCAAGTTCACATGATTAGGCACTGTACTAGCTGATCCTCCATTCAGCCCATCCTTCATACTCTCACATGTTTCCACAAATGAGGCCAGCTCTACCCTGCTGCCCAGGTGAGGTGTAGGGTCCATTCTTTTGATTATTGCAGTTGGAGAGGGACATGACCAGTTCTCCCATTCTCATTACCCCCATGGGACAGAACTCCTACCTGCCGTAGATGACAAGGGATGAGGTAGGGGAGAATGGCATCTCTCTTTCACCTGCCCCACTGCCCAGCAGACACGAGGCAGGGCCTGCTCTCTCATAATCCTGTCTTGGGGTTGGTTCACCTGTAACCCCCATATCTAGGGCCAGCTGTAATATGCTGGCCAGGTGAGGGACAGGGCTAGATCTCCTGCCTGATGACCTTGGGGCCAGCTCTTCTGCCAACTGTATGTGGCAAGAGATAAGGGTGGGAAGCTCTATCTTGCCCACACCACCACATGGCACACAAGTTTAGAGTGCCACTCTTAATGCTTCTTTAACTACTAATTTTCTTGACTTAGTTATTTCTTATACCCCATCTCTTAAGCATGAATACATTTAGTCAACAGTGCTTAGAGAGAGTAAAGGGGAAGATGGGATAAGATTGGCTAATGGGGATGGTTTTTGTTTGTTTGTTTGTTTGTTGTTTTTTCACAACAACAAAGCTTTCTTTATCCTCAGGGGCTAGCGAAAGGCAAACTCATGGGTGCAGTCATCTTGAGCTTCTGTCATTCTCACGCAATCATTTTCAGCTCATCCAGTCTCATCATTCCCTCTGCTGATACCCTTCTTTCCTGCCTATAGTTTAGGTAACTGTAGCACCTGGCACTGTAGGTCCATGTCAGGGACCAGAGCTACACAATACATCGTTCGAAGAAAGAGACCTGGACCAGAGGCACCATCTTGTCTGTGGCCTTTGTACTGGAAGCACAGCTCAGGACCCAATTTTAAGTAGATACAAAAAGTTACGGCATGCCATTTTACAGTAGGGTAGCTGTTGACAACGATAATATATTGTTAGTTTTGCAAAAGTTTAAAGGGAGGATTCGGGGTCCTCCCACTATAAAAAAAAAAAGGAATATGGCTTTAGAGGAAATTAGTATCTTTTGAGTGTACATGGTTTCATTTGTTTATGTACATATGCATGTATGCAAAGGGCAGACACTGATGTTTTGTGTCTTCAATTGCTCTTCCCCCACACACCTGAGACCCCAGCAATGGGACACACAAAGACAGGCAGTTAATGGTACTGTTATTGGTAATTGGCCAGGTGTTGTACATGGCCCAGAGAATGAGTATCTACATACAGACCTTCAGTTAGAAATGGAAGACACTTAGCAAGCACTTGGAGCCAACTATTGACTACAAAAGGGGAAACCACAGAAACTTTGAAATATAATTCTTTGTTAATTTTAGACTGGGTACTTAGTTTCACATTTGCATTCAGTTCTCATATTGGTTGCTAAGGGTCAGAGATCTGTAGGGAATGCATTTTAGTGAGCAGCCCCAGGTAATCTTGTACACAAAATGTTCCAAAATGTTGACTCACATGAAAAGAACTATTTCTCCCAACTGAATTTATTTTGTTCAACAGACAAGATTCTCTAAATAAAGTATCTGATTATAATTCCCATTTAGAGATGGGAACAAAAGGAAGTAGGATTACAGAATTTTAAACAATCATACAAATGTTAAGACACTAAGGAACAACATGGTCTCTGCTTAGCCTTTCTATCCTACTGGGAGGACTGAATGTACCAAGAGTTTACCCTTCGTTTTACTCCTAATTGTGGGAAAATGCTTTATGCAATCTGATGCCATCCCTGTTACCTTTCTCTTTGGGATGATAAAATCCTCTGACAAAAGTAACTTAAGGGAAGGGGTTTGTTTTGGCTCACCTTTGAAGATATCCTGGAGGGAGATGGCAGCAGAGGAGGCAGCCAGCTACATTGTGTCTGTAGTTGAGAATCAGCGTGCTGGGAGCTGGTGCTCATTCTCTTATTCCTTTGTATTCAGTTATGATTCTAGCCCACGGAATGGTACCGCCTGATACAATGGTACTGGGTCTTCCTTCCCCAGTTCATCCTATCATGATAATCTCAGAGACCTGCTGCGGGGAGGGGGTCAGGCTCCTAGGTTATTCTAGATCTCATCAAGCTGACAATTAAGGTTAACCACCTCAATTGCGCCTCTTAGCCACATTTAATCAGGCCCCCACAGAATATTTTCTATCAGAGTTTGTTCGTATCTCCGCAGTATGCTTGGTGAACTGTTTTCTATCACACTGAATGAAGGATTTGGAATTTGACACAAAACAACAGCAACTGGCAATGGTTCTGACACCAGCAGCAGTCTCCCGCCTGTACCCAAGATTTCCACCGAACCCTGTGAACAGGAGGCAGTGTGCCTTTCCACACTCCCAGCAGCATTTGGACAAAGACAAACTCTCATCTGTCATGGCCAAGTCACAGAAAGTGACACTTGAGGGCTGGAAGAGTTAACAACCATGAACTTCTGGGAGCTGTCTTCTCAGAGAACATGTCACGGTGCTCATGTTCGGAAACAAGCTGTCCTTTCCTAGGACACAGCTTCTTATAGATCCCAGTAGAAAATGATGAAAACCACATTTCAGACACCTACGATGTCATGAATATTGGCATCTCTTTTGTTCTTTCTTTAGCATTCAGTTTGCAACTGACTAATGGATAGAAAGCAGTTAACACTATAGAGCAAACACAGGGACCATCTTTAATGCTCCATAATGTAATCTAGAAGATTCTTCGCCACTGAAGTACACTTTTTAATTCTAATGAGTTTTAGTCTCTTATCATTGCAATGAATGTATAATTAGCATAGGATTTAAAATTTTATAACAAAAGTGTAGCATTTACTAATTACAAATATAGGCTTATCAGTGCAAAAGTAATTTCCCTGCCTCATGCATATCTGATCATTCACTTTATTTTTATGTTTATTTAAAAATTTATGTTCACGTGTACGTGTGTGTGTGTGTGTGTGTGTGTGTGTGTGTGTTCATGCTCATATGCTTAAGGAGGCCAGAAGAGGGTGTCTGATCCCCTAGAGCTGGACTTACAGGTGGCTGTGACCTGTTAGATGTGGCTGATAGGAATGACCCTCGGTTCCTCTGGAGAAACAGTAAGGACTTTGAAATGTTGAGCTATCTTCCCAGCTCTGCCTCTGATCATTTTAAGAGACAATAAGAAATTTCCAAACTAGTGCTGATCCAAGGAGTCTCCCTTTTAGTCCTGGAACAGAAGGTAAAGATATCACGGGATGCTTTCTCTTAGGGATTAGGGGAAAAGGTAACAAGACCATTGGTTGCTCTGTAAGTATGCGTGCAAAATATTTGATATTTTTGGTGCATTGTTTAGAGGTAGGTACTTCTAGGTTAATGAATCATCATGAAGGAGTATCCTTCCTTACCTGAAATGTATGTACATTTTAGGAAAAGACCCCAAGCCCAGGAGAGATGCGTATATAAAAACCTCTTGGGGATTTTCTGACCTTGCACTCATGGTTTTCTTAGTTTCATCTGGCCAGCTCTTTCCCTTTACAGGTTAGGAGACAGCGGTCCAGAAAGAGGCTGTGGCTTCTGAAGCCCTTCATGTTGGTTTTTTTTTTTTTTTTTTTTTTCTTTTTTTTCGAAACAGGGTTTTTCTGGATTGCCCTGGCTGTCCTGGAACTCACTCTGTAGCCCAGGCTGGCCTCAGACTCAGAAACCCTCTGCCTCCCAAGTGCCGGGATTAAAGGCCTGTGCCACCACCGCGCGGCTCCTTCATGTGTTTTGACCCTTGTTCTCCACTATGCCTTCTCAAAAACTCATGCGAAGATTTATTGCATTGCTAACAATTAAGCTTGTCAGCATTATTAGGAGAAAATTTGTATTAATTAAAAAGAGGTAAACCATGCTAGGAGGCAGAGAAAATGACTGACTATGTCCTCTCTATAGCTATATATATATATATATATATATATATATATATATATATATATATATTATATAAATCCTGGCAGTGTGATCCTGTTACTTGCCCCACTACTTTACATTGTCGAATGAAACACACACAGCCATTATATTTTGATATGCCTTAATCAGCAGAAATGCTGGGCTGCTTTCTAACTTCCATGTTGTTAATTTACCCTTTGCTGCTGGTAATCCTGAGTTATTACTTACTAAAATCTATATTCTGCCTGGCTACTCTGGACCCAGAGGCTACCCAACTGGGCTGCACTCTCCTGGCTCCTTCACGTGCTGGCTATGTCTTCCTGTTCCTCCACACTTCTCAGATAATGGCGTATTTCCTTTCCTTCTCTTTCTCCTTCTCCTGTCATGGCAGATCTCCTTCCTTTTCCTCCATTTCTGGCTCCCAACCCCAGGAAATTTTCAAGGCCCGCCTCTGTCTGCCCTGCGTAGCCATTGGAATCAACCAGGGACAGGTTCCCAGAATCTACCTGCAGGCACACTCATACAGTTTTGAGGGAGTGTGATCAGAATACAAGTAATTACACTAATTAATTAATTAGTTAATCCATAATACAAGTAGTTACACTTCTTCACTGACTGGAGCTTCTTTTTTTGAAAACGTATTTTATTAATGTTCTTGTGTTTGTGTGTGTGCAGGTGCATTTGTTGTGTGTGTGTGTGTGCTTGTGTGAATGTGTGTCACTGAGATCAACTGTCTTCTATTGATCTCCTCATTATTTTTTAAGATTTATTTTCATTTTTAGTTAGTTGTGTGGATAGGCGCCTGAGTGCAGGTACTCACTGAGGCCAGAAGATCCCAGGTGTGTAGTACTGCATGTGGCTTTTTACGTGGTGCTAGGAGACAGAACTCTAGTCATCGCACTTGCCCTTCACCATCCGAGCCATCTCTGCAACCCCCAACTACAGATTTTTCGGCCTAATACAGACCTTACCATTTGCTGTCACAGATGTGAATGTGGTTGGCTAATATTCTGCTTCTTCTCCATTCGAGGCCAGAGTCAACCAGTAGCCGAAGGAAGCCGGTGTTTCTGCCCTATGTTGCTCACCCTGAGCATTTTGGATTTTCAGGTCTGATGAGCTCAAGAGACAATGTTATCTGTCTATGGGACAGATGGGTTGGGATATGAGGAGAACCCAATACCTGGAAACCTATGAATGATTCTTCTTGAGTCAGTTTTCTGAGACTCTTCTCCCATACCCCACACATTCTCTGGTCTTCAGAAAATGTGTTTAGTAATCTAGGAATGGTGGTGAGTGTTGGCTGATAAATGGTTTAGAAACATTTCAAATCACGTCAGGTTTGACTCTCTCATTGCTCAGTTCTCTCGTACTAGGTTCACTGTTGCCAAAAGCACAGGCATGTGTCTTAACTCAACAGTAGCTATGCATATGAATTTTACTGGCTTTGAAAGAGAATGGCCCTTTTTGGTAAAATGCACACATGAATTCTGTTTCTGTTTCATAGAGTCTGGTTTTCTATTTAATTGCCTATATTCGTAGCATGTTATCTGTAGCGCAGACTTTGTTTAGTATCCTAAATGACTTAGCAGAAAATTTATTCTTCTACTGTTACATCATTTAAATGCCATTTTATGTCTATGTATTCATAATTGCTTTGGAAACTGATAATTCATCTCCTTGCTCTAAAAATTTTGTTAGTACTTACTACATTTAGGGATGGTCCTCAAGTAAAGGTCTTTATTTCCTTATGTATATACTAGAACCACTCGTGCCCCTCTTAAATGTCCCTTGAATGGTGGGGCTCAAAATAATGCTTCTTTTAGCATTTTCTGTAGTCTCACACATTGTTCTATTCGGGAGTTTCTGAATATGTGTGCCTCACATCTAAGATTCATAGGATTTGATTCTTCATTGCCATTCTGTTGATGGTGGAGGTGATTTGGTCATGATGGAGGAATGCTCAAGATTGGAGTGCAGGCCTTTTAAAAAGAGACACAAGATAGTTTTCACTACTTCCAACCTGTAAGAATTCAGAAAGGAGTGCCACGGGCCAGAAAGGAGATTTGTATTTTGAACTTTAAATCCTTTAGAACCCTGAGAACTGAGTGTCTGTTGCTGGCAAGCTCAGACTGTGGTTAATAAGCACTTCTCCTGCATACTACAGAGGCCAGGATCACCTGTGTCTTATCTGTATTTACATAAATTTTGTTTTGTTTTGTGTTTTGCGACAGGTTTCGATATGCAGCCCTGACTGTCCTCAAACTCCTAGCCTCCTGCCTGAATTATCCTTCTATTGCTAGGATTTTAGGAGTCAGCCACCATGACCAGGTTTCCATTTCAATGTATTTATCTATGTTATTTATGTTCTGAAAAGATACATGAATACATACATTGAAGAGGTATTTTATTTACTTTTAAATACTTGCTAATTTTATCTTTTAAGTACATTTTTGGTGTTTGTGTATGTATGTGTGTGTGTGTATGTGTGTGCATATGTGTGTGTGTGTTTGTGTGTGTGTGTTTGTGTGTGTGTGTACATTCCCCACATGTGTGAAATTGACTTCACAGGCCAAACAGGGCATCGGATCTCCTGGAACTGAAGTTATATGTGAGTCACCTGTTAGGAGTAGGAATTAAGCCCAGGTCCTCTTGAAAACATAGGAAGTGCTGTTAATCACCAGGGCCATCTATCCAGCCCCTAGAGAGAAATAAACTAACTAACTAACTAACTAACTAACTAACTAACTAACTAATTAAATATCAATGAGAAAACAGTAACAAAACTTCAGGCTTACAGTATTTTTAATTTAAAGATTGTGTTTTAAAACCTTAAATGTTATATAATTTAAGATGAATTATAGAGCTTAGTCACTCTCAATTCTTCATGCTATTTTAGGAAAGGTAGGAAATACCATAAAGTGAAAAAAAAGTTAGCATTCCAACCCATGGTTTTATATCTCAGCCAATCCTTTATTTGGCTTTGAAAACTGGAGCAATTATTCATTTTTTAGAACTTATCCAAACAACAAAATAAACAGATTTTCCACATTTCTGGTAAATATGTAATAACTTATTGAATTACATTAATAAAATTCAGTACCAGTTGTTTAATTAGAATCTTCCTTAGATGTCTAATATAAAACAGCATACAGGCACACACATACAAACACACACATACTCATAATCACACAAACATACATACATACAAGATCCTCACTTGCATCCACATGCATACAAACTAAATAAACATGTATACATGTACAAGTATACATATACACAGATGCATATATGTAGGAGCATACTAAACACACATATATATACACAGGTATAAATATAAGAACACATGAACACACATAAGCACACAAGCATACATGCACATACATATACACACAAAACACTCACTTGTATTCACACAATGCACAGGCACTCATGTATAGAAGTACACACATGAAGATGTATACATGCACACACATACACATTACATGTATACACTGAGTAGTTTGCCCGCATATAATGTATGTAGTAAATGTTTGCAGTGCCTATGAAGGCCAGAAGAGGGCATCAGATACTGTGGAACTGCAGTTTAAGACAGTGGTGAACCACAATGTGGGTGCTTAGGACCAAACTTGGGTTTTGTGAAAGAGCAGTGTTCTAAACCACTGAACCATTTCTCTAGTCCCGATTTTAAGCTTTCAAAAAACAGCTCATCAATACATCTTCACACTATTACCCTACAATGATATATTTTTTGAAAAACTATAAAATTTTAAAATGTTCTACATTACCTAGAACACATAGAATTATGTGAAATATTTAAGAATAACTAAATATATTATCACAGAAAAATACAAATTATTTATTAAATATCTATTTCCCCCAACTGTAAACATGTCATCCTGACAACATCACAGGAAATTTGACTCTTGAAAGATCAAAGTACTCAAGTGTTGCTCAGATGATTCCAGATGATTCCAGATTGTTGACAAACATGGAAAACTTTCAACTTCTTTTCTCTGAGGCACACATTGTACCAATAGCCTTAAACTACAAAGTTAAAAATAAATATTATTTTGACTATTAGTGTAAAAGTCTGAATTAAAACATTTGATTAAGAAATAAAGTGCAATTAAGAAATTAAATGGAATTATAATGAGAGTGCAAGGGTTGTTCAATTTTAATTAATTACATTTTAGTAAGTCTATTAAAATTAGTTATTAATAGAGGTAAAAATATGATATCTACATCTCTCCCAACACTGGTAGTAACTGGGACCAGTGGGACAGGCACATAGGAACTCTACCAGCCCAGTGACATGGGTTGCTTCCAGTCTGTCTGGACTGGTGCCCTAAACAGACCTTGGGCTCAAATTCTTCAGGCAGTCCCACATCACCCAGAGGAAGCTATACTCCCAGGTGCTCTAACATGCCCAGCATCATAGGATCAGAGGTGAGGAGGACACATCAATCTCAACACTGGGAGTAACTGGGACCAGTGGGACCCAGGCACACAGGAACTCCGCTAGATCAGTGGCACAGGTTCCTTCTAGTCTGTCTGAGCTGGTGCTCTGAGCCGACCTTAGGTGCAAACTCGGCAACAAGTCCCATAATACTCAGAGGAAGATATACTCCTAGGTGCTCTAACGGGCCCAGGATCCCAGGATCCCAGAGACAGCTCTGAAAACTTTACTTCAGGGATGGCAAAATAAGCATAAACAAGAGAAGGCTTCAAGGAGGGGGGAAGAGCCACAGGGGGCTTTCCGAAGGTCAGGCAGCAATCTTCAGTCTCTGGAACCAGCGACTGCAGTGTCCTCCACACCATACATTCTTACTATTAGACTACACAGTTTCTCTCAGTACTGTATGTGTAAGCTAGCAAATTTCCACAAGGCCATAGTTAAGGACATGGCTCCTGGCAGTATAGAAGAGAGTGAAGACTTCCAATGTAGTGGGCCAGTAAATATCTTCAACAAAATTATAGAAGAAAACTCCCCTAACCTAAAGAAAGAGATGCCCATGAATACTCAAGAAGCCTATAGAACTCCAAATAAACTGGACCGGAAGAGAAATTTCTCCCATCACATAATAATCAAAACACCAAATGCACTAAACAAAGAAAGAATTTTAAAAGTAATAAGGGGGAAAGGTCAAGGAACATATAAAGGTAGGCCTATCAGAATTATACCAGACTTCTCACCAGAGACTATGAAAGCTAGAAGATCCTGGACAGATGTCATACAGACCCTAAGAGAACACAAATGCCAGCCCAGGCTACTATACCCAGCAAAACTCTCAATTACCATAGATGGAGAAAACAAGATATTCCATGACAAAACCAAATTTACACAATATCTTTCTACAAATCCAGCCCTACAAAGGATAATAGATGGTAAACACCAACATAAGGAGCAAAACTACACCCTAGAAGAAGCAAGAAAGTAATCTTTCAATAAACCCACACAAACATAATTCCACCACTAACAACAAAAATAACAGGAAGTAACAATTACTTTTTCTTAATATCTCTTAATATGAAAATTAATATTACCAACTTATCCTAATCGTTTCAAACTCAAAAGTATGAGGAATTAGAAATTTATTGGCTATCATCTGTTAGTCTGTCTAATTTGGTAGTTTTAGAAATAGGTCCAACTTTGTACAATCCATATACACTTTCTGCTTGTTTGTACCTGATAGTGTCTTGCTGAGTATTATATAATGGTCTTGAAATCTTATTTCTCCTATCTCAGCCTATTAGTAGAATTGTTTATTTGATGTTTTTACACTATACTATGGTTTTCAGAACATCTTACATATTTCAAAATTATTTATACAGCCAATAGAAATGTAAACAATTAACTTGGGAGTTGGCTTGTAAGAGAACAACAAAGAGTGAGACTGAATGCTTTGTTTGATGTTTGTAACTATTGTATCAATTTTAAAGAAGAGGACTTTATAAGTTACTCTTTCTCTGAGATGAATGATTTTCAAAATCACCACAACCAATAAACCAGATTCTTACTCTCACCTAACCTCTGCAGCACCCTCCAAGCAGAACCATTGTTCATTGAAACAGTTGGTGAATGAGTTCATGGCCAGACCATTTTAATACACACACCATTTCTTAAATGAATGTAACCTGTTCTCTGTGGGCTGAGAATGAAGACATCACTCCAGTCAAATAGCTTTGACCATAGCAAGAAATCTCTATCCAAAAATCATGCCTACAATTCACTCCTTGGCACAGCAGAACTGTCAACTCTCAGCTTAGCTACTAGGGAGGTAAAATCCTTTGGAGATGTGAGGGTCTTTGAAGTACAGCCTTATTACAATAAACTCCAATGTCTAAAAATTGTTCTTATTTTGGGCTTATACTAAAGTAAGAGCCAAGATTTTAAGCTCTACTAAAAAACAAAACAAAACAAACAAAAAGACCTTATCTATTTATGTTAATTTAAAAGAAAACTAGTAGTGATGTATTATTTTAAAATACACAGCTAATATGTTTGGAGTTATTTAAAATTTATATTGAGAAACGTATGTATTTTCAGTATTGGTGCAGACAATCATCTACATTAGACTGTTCAATTGATTGTTTTATATCAAACAACTTTTATACTACTCATTACTGATGGTGGAAGATATTCTACTATGGTATCTGATAAAATTTTATAGACACATTCTAAAAAGCTTATTAATTAAACTGAATGGAAATTGGTGAATATGCCATCCTTTTGCTTTCACTGTCATTTCAGACAACAAAAGTTTGCCTAAGAATAGAGTGTCAGTTTTGCAAATGTAAGTTGATATGATTAGGTAGGTATAAGAAGGAAAGAGTAATAGATATCACCTATGTGCATACATCATCTGAGTGTATAGTAGCTTGTATCTTTGAAATAGTTATTAAGAGAAAAGTAATTATGCATTATATTATAAAATTAACATTCAAAAGTTGGCTTTTTCTTTAAGACTTAAAATTGAAAATATAATAATAGAAGAAAATCTCATTATAATGTCATTTATATCTAATACCTTGGAACAAGTTTAATAAAAATATAGAAGAGCTGTATGAATGGGGAGATGATTGTTCACTGAGAGAACTCAAGGATTTCACATTTTCACAACACTGTAAATGTGGGTAGAGGAACATTTAATTTTACTGGTCATTTCCAGGTTAAGTTGTAAATATGACTTAATTCACAATTTTAAATGACAATACTAATTGGTTTGGGTAAAGATGACATTGTGATATGTTTATACAGAAAAAGAAAATGTAAGAACAGCCAAGACATTCATGAAAAGACATCTCACAGTTTCATTTAAACCAAATTAGACATTATCTTCAATCTATCTGTCTGTCTGTCTATCTATCTATCTATCTATCTATCTATCTATCTATCTATCTATGTGTATTTCTATTATAAACTATCACTAGTTATAGCATATGAAATTACTGGCTTTCAGTTGTTCCTGATCTGTAACATGGTAATTCCATGATTCAATATGATATATGAGTTGATTATCAAATCAGTGAAAAGTATTTATAAGAGACACTGGCAATCATAGGAGGCATTTCAGCAGGTTTATAATTAATATAACATTTATGCAGAGACAACATCTTACAAAGTCTTGAATAAAAACAAGAAAAACTTCACTTAGATGGATATATTTTGACAAATATATGGGGCAAGGGCATATATTGTTAATGATTGTATAGATTGGTACCAAGTAGGGGACAGCAATTCAGCAATATCTGCTCAATCAACCACAGCTAGTTTCCCCAAGGTTTCCATTCGAAAGATTTATTTGAAAGACTCATTGGAACATGCATGCAAAACTTCTGTACAAGAATATCAATTGTTTTTGCAATTTACAAAGGCAGGGAAGACAGAAGTATGTATGTATCAGCCAGTTGGAGGTAAGACAAATGAATCCTATCTTTCTGTCTATCATCTCTATTATCTATTCTCTATCTACCCATATATCTTCTATCTGTCTATCAATCCATTAATCATAAGGGGAATGAGGCATGGAATGAGGCATAACCATCAACCCATAAGGTAGTATAAGAATTTCTGAGAAGTAGCTAAATATGCAGGCATAAAACATCATTGTAAGTGGGTTCTCCACCATGTAAAAGTGTAAGTATGTGAACACACACACACATACACACACACACACACACACACACACACACACACACACACACACACACACGGCTCTATGTGTTGGTTTTCCCTGGAACACATTGAAAATCCAAGTGGAGGCTGTTTCTGAGAGAGAGTCCCTGGGGAAAGCATGGATGTAGACTGGAAGACAGACAGACTTCTCCCTCGATGTCCTCTGCACTGGCTGAGCCTTCACGATATTAATTAAAGACGTCAACACTCAAGTAACCAAATCTCGAATTTAAAATCTGGCAATATATTTATCCACATAAAACAGAGGAGGCAGTTGGTTTTATATTGGCTATTCTAAAAGTCATTTGTTTGTTTAGTGAGCTGTTCATTTTCTACTGCTGAATAAAAATGAGTTGACAGACAGTCCCATAATGGAAATGATTACTTCTTTGGGGTGGAGGAAAAATCGTGGGTTACAATCTCCTGGTAAGAAATGGAAAAACAATGTGATATTTTTTCCATTCAACACTCCCATTTTCTTGTGCCCCAGGGGCATTTCTGTGATGGGGTTGGGGGTTGGGGAGTGGATTATTTCAGCCTCATTCTAAAACCCACATACCAAGTTTCAGCTTCTCTTTGGAAAAAGCATTTGGGGGAGAGGGCTGAATGATGAGAGCCCTTTTCACATTTCCTTCGCACTCTCAATAGTAACGCCAGCAGGATCGGGAAATAATGTTCGAGTCTGAAGGCTCGAGCAGGGACTACAGAGGCCTCCTTTGATACTTCTGAAGTCATTTTAAATGGAGCCATCCATTTCGTCTGAGTTGCACAACTCATCCGGAACCTAGTCCAGTCATCTGTTGTCACCCGCTGATCACCTGCTCTTCCCGTGATCTCTGTGTTTGATCTTGGAGACACGAAACTGCACGGAGAGCCACAGCATCCTTGGGTACTCTGCCACCTGCCCTTGCCAATTGACTTGATAGAGAGAATCTTTTCATTTGTCGTTTACCCACTGCCAGGGAGGGTGGATGTGGGTGAGTGGTCTATGACTGAAGGATTCAGCAGGGGGTTCAGCCTACAAAAAGACAACCGAGCTGAATCACAGAAAAAAAACGCGAGTGCTTTTAAGCAAGGAAGTGATGTCAGCCACCAGGTGATCCCCTTCAAAATGGATTTCCACTAAACGGTGTGAACAATCGCTTCATGGGATAACTGGGCGCGTTCCTTGAAGGGTCAACTTCTCTGGAAGAGCCTCTCTCAATTGGCTCAGCAGGGAGTACCAACAGCTCCCTAGCTAATAAAGAGTCCCCTTTCTTTCTTTACGCTTTATTCCATTGGGGCTGTAACACTAGAGTAACTGCCTTATAAAAGTCAGTCTATGCCTGGGTACAATGGTCTGATCTGCCCACGCCACTGAGGTTAAAAGCAAAGATATTGATGTGTGGAGTAGTAGATGGTCGGGGCTGTACTCACCGCCCAACAGTGCATAGCTGGAACGTGCTCAGGCGGAGCGGTGTACAGGGGAGAGCAACATCAGTAGCGAAGAGGGCTGGGAAATTCAAGCATGTCTACCTTTCTCTCTCATAGCAGAGCCCGGTGTTCCACGGTGAGGGCGCTGTGAGGTCAAGGTTCACTCTGCAGGCACTGTGAGGTCAAGGGTAACTTCCTGGCGTCCTGCCCCGCCATACCTTGATACTACTTTCTTTAGCAGATACAAGGATGAAGGAACATGTGTGAAGAGGAATAACCTATCTTCCAGCCATAGGTCAAGTGAAAAGATATGCACTTCCTTGGAAAAGAATGTCATTAAGTAACCTAGACACCCAATGACAGAGGAATGGATAAAGAAAATGTGGTGTATATACACAGTAGGATTTTCTTTCCGGCCATGAAGAATGAACTTGAGTTGTTTGCAGGACAGTAAATGTAACTGTAGGCAATCATAAGAAAACTAATGTCACACATTTTCTCTCACTTGTGGTTCCTAGACTTTACATGGAACCATAAAGTCCTATATATCTACGTGGCATGAATGTAGAAGTGAATCTGTGTGGAGAATGAAGGGGCATGGCTAATGGGAGGGAAAGGTGGGGCAGCCATGGGGAGGGTTATGCTCAATTGTACACCATTTACTTGTATGAAAAATGGCTCAAACAGGGATGAGAGATATATGATATATTTATTACCACTTAAAACTAACCTTATATTAAAAACTTGAAAAAATTCCCAGTTGGAAAACAAACTTAAAGTCATTCCAATGAAGTCAAGTTACTCTTTTTTTTTCCTCACAGTAGAAGATATTTGCTATAAAAAGGGGGGAGGATATTATGCATTATATTTTATGGTGCACAACACATCTGAAAACCAGACAGACCTCCTTCCTCTTATTCCTCTTCTCTTCCTTCCACTCTCTGCTTCAATCCTACAGCTTTATAAGCACCAGGTTGGTGCTATGCTGAGCTACACGGCAGCCCCAAGACAGCTTTGTAATTATTGGACAGGATTACTTCTATTTCAGTTTCATTTAGTTCTATTTAAAAACAGCCAAGAAGGCCAGATCACATTTTTTGCTGCATGAGTCATGCTGACCATGAGACAGGCATCCTGATCCCATCTTTGGGACTCTGGATTAGGCTCTGATTAACAGCCATTCTTCATGGTGTACAAAAACAAAGAGAGGAGCTAAACTATTTTTCTATGTGATCGCTTATCTATGTGATAGCGTATCCATAGGAAATATCCAAGTTCAGTATCTCAAGTCTCTCATGTGTGTTCCTGTGTTGTTTGGGCAGAAGCATGGAATGGTACAAATCTGGGAGATCAGAGGATAACCTTTGGGAATTGGTTGTGTTCTACCATGTGGGCTCAAGGGCTTGAACTTAAGACTGCCAGGCTTAGCAGCAAGCACCTTTATGCAGTAAGCCATCTTGTAGGCCCCAAGTTTCCTGAATTCTAAAGTCAAATATGGGAGTTCCTTCGCAGATATACTAGTAAGAAATTTACAGTGTTTTCCAGGTGTTTCTTATGTGAAGAAATGGGTGGTCTGTTTCATATTGGTACAAATACAAATGTGTCTGCATGCGATAAATACAGATGCATGGTATCCACCTAGATACACACTTTAGAAGGCACCACTGTAGAAAAGAGCCCTCAGTTCAGGTTACTGACAAAATTTCCTTTCCATAAATTGTGCATACTCTTGTTTCACCTGCTATTTCTTCCCTCATTCTACACTGAAGCACAAACCGAAGTTTTCTTTCTCAATTCTTCTTACTAGACAAGACTCTATAAGCCGTGAACTCTTAGAAACCTCTGTCTCTGGTGGTCAGTCTGTTGCCCTTTGGATCACTACGCTATTGGTTCTTTTCTGGATGCTACCAGTTCCTTTATGTTTTTCAAATAAATAGATGTCTTATAAGTCTGATCAAGGCTTTCAGTGTCAAGTTTCTGTTTGCAGTTCCCTAACATTCAGTCTCCATCCCAGACCTTGATCTTGAATTTCAGGTCATTACATATCTTGTTTAAAAGCCTGCTTATCTTCAATTCTCACTTGGCTTTTGCTTTCCACTGCTGCACTTTAAAAATGACTTATTTGTGTGTCCGTGTGTGCATGTCTCCATGTGTGTATGCATGTGCACTTGCTTTGGGTGGGTACTAATAGAGACCAGAAAAGGCTGTCACAGGTAGTTCTGAGCTGCCCAGTGTGAATGCTCGGACTTGAACTTGAGTCTTCTGCACGAGAAATTCTGCTATCTTCTGAGCCACCTTTCAAGCTCCTCCCATAATGCAACCTTCCCATCAGCAAATGATAGTAAGCTTGGACATTGCCTAAAGTTCGCAGTAGAGTGGCCTAGATCTTGATTTTTTTTCTCATTGTTTTTCATTGCCTACTTTCCCATGTCAATTCCCAGCCCTGAACCTGTGCACACAAACCTGTGTAGATGCATTGCCAAGTCCTGGAGATTCTAATTCAGAGACAGACTTTGAATTTGCTCTTCGGCGGGTACCTTATTCCACTGGCCCTCACATAAGTTTGAGTCAAGTTCTTAACCACTGTGTGCTCACTTTTGTGCCTTCCTACCGTGCAGAATAATAATCTTCTTAAATTAAAAAGTGGGTCATGACATTTTCCCCCTGAACTTCCTATTTTGAAACTATTTCAGGCTTGCAGAAGAGTGAAGAAAAGATGGTGTAGGTAACTCCCTTAAACGTCTTTGTCCCCTGTAAGGTCAGCACCTTCCTTAACCCTGGCCAATCAACAACACTCAGAAGTTAATGCTGGTATAATAGGATTAATTAAACTGAAGACTTTTTTTTTTTTTTTGATTGTCTCCAGGTTATTCCGCTAAGGCCAATTTTTGGTTTCGGTATCTCATCCTTTCAGTAGTGAAGTCGTGCAAGGATCTCCTACGGTTCTCAGATGAAACCCGAATGTCTAATCATGTTTTACAAAGAAGAACACATGCCTTTGCTCTGCCTTTCCTTGAAAACTTATTCTTCTAAATTCTGTCCTTTGCAATGCTCAATTCCTGCTGGTCCCCTTTCAGCTTCCTGAACACCCTGGGGCTCTTTCTCTGGGCCAAGCCTTCATTTGTCTGCTACCTCTGTGTGGATGCTCATATGTTGCATCTTGGAGCAGGCAGCTCCTTCCCTTCATTTCAGTCAGTTTAAATACCACTCTAAGCAGCAGCTCCTAAGAGCTAGGTTTCCTAGGTCATTTTTCTGGTTACTTATCACCCCCAAATTACTCCATACTTTGCAACAATTTTGCAGGGTTATTTTGTTGTTATCCGGCTCAGTAGAATATCAAGTTCCAGGAGAAGTAATGCATGTATGTATTAGTTTTCTATAGCTCCCACAAAGAGCTCTAAATATTGTCTCAGTTCATAATAGCATGAGCTTATCTTACAATTTTACAGAAAACATTTAACAGGTTTGGCTGATTCCTTTGTTTTTAATCTTTTTTTTCTCCCTCTTTTGTTTTGAGGGATTGAACCAGGGAACAAGTGCTATACCACTGTCTGTCTTAAATGTTAACAGCCAAAAATGAAGGTAATTGGGAGACGGAGTATCAGAGAATGTAAGAAAGTGTATGTTTCAGGACTGTGTTAGTAGGTATTTTCTAGAGAAACATTTGTGAATCTATCTGTCTGTCTGTCTGTCTGTCTCTCTGTCTATCTATCAATCTATCATCTCTATCTATCTTCAACATCACATATTATTTATCTATTATCTATCTATCTATCTATCTATCTATCTATCTATCTATCTACCTATCTATTAATTATCTACCTATCTATCTCCTCAGAATTCCCAAATACAAAACCACACAGCTTGAGACATAAGGGTTGGCAGAGATTTTGGTTGATTCAGTCAAAGGAGAAGTCTGGCAGAGCATGGGGTCAGAAAGATGAAGTAGAGGTGTTTAAAGAGTTGGGGGAGCTTGAGCAAACTATTGAGTCCAGGATCTAGAGGGACTTAGAGCAGATTCATATAAAGACTGTTAAACATAGGCTAGAGAGATGAAGTACTTGCCACACAAGGCAGGAAGGCCTGTGCTTCTCTCTCAGATTCATATGGGTACGTTCATGGAGCTCTCTGGCCAACCAGTCCAGAATGGTGAGAGACTGTGTCAGGAAGCAAAATGAGAAGCTCCTGAGGAGTGAGACTCCAAAGAAGTTGTTTTCTGGCCTCTGCAAGCACATGTACATGCACAAAATACTTGTGTGTTTGAACACTTGTGAGCACATATACATACAAACAAAGAAAAGGACTATTAACCAATCTATTTCTTAGTTTGAAGAGAACTCAAAAGCATTTAACTAGTACAGAGGTCTGTTATTGGCATACACAGAGGCAACTAGACTGAAGAGAAAAGAATGATGTATAGTATGAAGAGACAAGGAGAAAAGAAGAAAGGAGGAAAGGAGGGAGGAAAAGAGAGACAGAGATAGACAAAGACATTGAGAGATATCCTAACGTCTGTGCATTTTTGTACCTGTTTAAACTCAGAATTGCTTCTAGACACACTCTGCTTTCCTACCCATCCAGTCTCATGTTGATGACTTTTATGGATGTCGTGGTATCCCACTCTTCACTGAAAGAAGACTGACTATTGATATGACATTGTTATCAGCTCCTCTCATAGTGTTTCAGCACACACACCTGGCTGCAAGTGAGCAGAGAAGAATCTCAAAACTGGATGTGAGTAGTGTGGGCCTTGGGAACCCCACAGAGAATCAGTGGGCGCCAATGGAGAGAGATGCACAGCTCAGTGGGGGGGGGGGGCTAGCAAGTTAAAGATATCTATTTTTCTCCAAACCTGTTCCTGGGAGTGTAAAAAAGATACTATACATTTCTGAATAATAAGACCTGCTGGGAGTGAGTCTGAAGCTGAGTGGAGGGGGTACGTGAGTCTGTGCTTTTCTAGAAAATGAGCAGGAACTCTGGCAGCTGCTGGCAGTGCCCTGGCGTGCAAGTCTGCTTTAAAGAAGAACACATGTCTGCGTCGGAGGTATGGGGGGGCTCAACACTCAGAAGTCAAAGCCTACTGTTGCCATATAAATATACTTAGAGGAACAGCAGCTTACTGAACATTTTCAGTAGCTATAGAGTTAGGGGTAAGGGAGAGAGGCAGAGAGGAGGGAGGGAGAGAAGGAGGGAAGGAGAGAGAAAAAGGAGAGAGAGAAGGAGAGAGAGAGAAGACAAGAGAAGGAAGGTGTGATAACTATATGCAGAGTTGGGGAAAAGGAGATGGAATAATTGTTGGAAGGAGAGACTGAGTGATAGAGGGAGATGAACCAAGGATGGGAGACACACACACACACACACACACACACACACACACACACACAGACATACACACATGCACACACACACACAGAGCAGGGGAGGGAGAGGCCAATTACTTTTCTTAGGTGGAACCAATCTTGGTTACTGATAATATACTCATGGAAGAACTGACTGAGAAAAGAATTTGCATGCCACTAGCATATTTGTAGTAGACTGGTTTAATGTATTTATTTTTAGTGATTTTTGTTATATGATTCCAATTTTTGGATCCAGGATTGTGCGTCTGATATCCCTCCTGCCATCGGACTTTTAACTTCATTAAAAATTTTAACACCTAGAAATTCTTTTTTTTTTTTAAGTTGTGCATTTTTAATCCCAAGAGAGACTGAGCAAGGTTCCTTTTTGGTGAACATATTGACAAAATTTATTATATTTCAATTAACATTTCCTTTTTCATCCAGGTTGGTAAACATTGTCTTTTTTTTTTTTTTTTTTTTTTGGTAAACAAATCTGTGTTGGTATAAGTTTCTTTCTTTGTTTCTTTCTTTCTTCCTTCCTTTCTTTCTTTCTTTCTTTCTTTCTTTCTTTCTCTCTTTCTTTCTTGGATATTTTCTTTATTTACATTTCAAATGTTATCCCCTTTCCCAGTTTCCCTTCCTCCCGGAAACACTCTATCACATGCTCCCTAACCCTGCTTCTATGAGGGTGTTCCTTCACCCACCTACCCACTCCCACCTCTCCACCCACTCCCACCTCTCCCCTACACTGGGGTATCTATCAGGCCTACATAGGACCAAGGACCTGTCCTCCCATTGATGCATGACAAGGCCATCTTCTGCTACATATGCAGCTGGAGACATGTGTACTCCTTTGTTGATGGTTTAGTCCCTGGGAGTTCTGGGGGGTCTGGTTGGTTGATATTGTTGTTATTCTTATGGGGTTGCAAACCCCTTCAATTCCTTCAGTCGTTTCTGTAACTCCACTATTGGAGGTCCCACACTCAACCCAATGGTTGGCTGCTAACATCTCTGCCTCTGTATTCGTAAGGCTTTGGCAGGGCCTCTCAGGAGACAGCTATATCAGGTTCCTTCTTGGCATCCACAATAGTGTCTGGGTTTGGTAATTGTATATGGGATGAATTCCCAGGTGGGACAGTCTCTGGGTGGCCTTTCCTTCAGTCTTTGCTCAACACTTTATTTCCATATTTGCTCCTGTGAGTATTTTGTTCTCCTATGGAGTACCGAAGCACCTACACTTTGGTCTTCCTTCTTCTTGAGTTTCATGTGGTCTGTGAATTGTATCCTGGTTATTTGGAGCTTTTGGGCTAATATGCACTTATCAGTGAGTGCATACCATGTGTTTTCTTTTGTGATTGGGTTACCTCATACAGGAGGATATTTTCTAGTTCTATCCATTTGCCTAAGAATTTCATGAATTTATCATTTTTAATAGCTGAGTAGTACTCCATTGTGTAGATGTACCACATTTTCTGTATCCATTCCTCTGTTGAAGGACATCTGGGCTGTTTCCAGTTTCTGGCTATTATAAATATGGCTTCTATGAACATAGTGGAGCATGTGTCCTTGTTACATGTTGGAGCATCTTCTGGGTATATGCCCAGAAGTGGAAATGCAAATCAAAACAACCCTGAGATTCCACCTCACACCAATCAGAGTGGCTAAGATCAAAAACTCAGGTGACAGCAGATGCTGTCGAGGATGTGGAGAAAGAAGAACACTCCTCCATTGCTGCTGGGATTGCAAGATTATACAACCACTCTGAAAATCAGTCTGGCTGTTCCTCGGGAAATTGGACATAGTTCTCCCTATCTATTCAACATAGTACTTGAAGTTGTAGCTAGGGCAGGAAGAATTTCTTTTCTGGTCCAGTGTATTTGAAGTTCTGTAGGTTTCTTGTACATTCATGGGCATCTCTTCCTTTAGTTTAGGAAAATTTTCTTCTATAATTTTGTTGAAGATATTTACTGGCCCTTTAATACCTACTTTCCTTAGGTTTGGTCTTCTCATCGTGTCCTGGATTTTCTGGATGGTTTGGGTTAGGAGTTTTTTGGTTTTTTTGCATTTTCTTTAACTGTTGTGTCAATGTTTTTTTTCTTTTTTAAATTTAATTAATTAATTTATTTTTATTAGATATTTTCTTTATTTACATGCCATATGATATCTCCTTTCCCAGTTTCCCCTCTGAAAAAAAGAAAAAATAAATAAAATAAAAATTAAAACAAAAACAAAAACGAAAACAAAACAAACCCCTGTTCCCTCCTCCCTCTCCCTGCTCACCACCACCCTTCTCCTGCTTACTGGCCCTGGCATTAATCTCCACTGGGGCATAGAACCTTCACAGGGCCAAGGGCCTCTCCTCCCATTGATGACTGACTTGGCCATCTTCTGCTATACATATGCAGTTGGAGCCATGAGTCCCACCATGTGTACTCTTTGGTTGGTGGTTTAGTCCCTGGGAGCTCTGAGGGTACTAGTTAGTTCATAGGACAAATAGCCCCTTAGGATGAACAATAATATGTGTCAATGTTTTCTAAGGTCTCTTCTGCCCCTGAGATTCTCTCTTCTTTTTCTTGTATTCTGTTGGTGATGCTTGAATCTATGACTCCTGATCTCTTTCCTAGGTTTTCTAACTCCAGGGTCGTCTCCCTTTCTGATTTCTTTATTGTTTCTATTTCCATTTTTAGATCTTGGAAGGTTTTGTTCATTTCCTTCACCTGTTTGATTGTGTTTTCCTGTAATTCTTTGAGGAATTTTTGTGCTGCTTCTTTAAGGGCTTCTACCTCTTTACCTGTGTTCTCTTGTATTTCTTTAAGGGAGTTATTTATGTCCTTCTTAATGTCCTCTATCATAGTCATGAGAAGTGATTTTAGATCCAAGTCTTGCTTTTCTAGTGTGATAGTGTATCCTGGACTTGCTATGATGGGAGAATTGGGTTCTGATGATGCCAAGTAGCCTTGGTTGCTTCTGTTCTTACACTTGCCTCCCATCATCTGATTACCTCTAGTGCTCCCTGCCCTCACTATATCTGACTGGAGCCTGTCCTTCCTGTAATCTTGATTGTGTCAGAACTCCTCAGAGTCCACCTATCTCTGTGATCCTCTGATTCTAGGATCCTGAGATCCTGAGATTCTGGGTGTGTCCAAGCTCCTGGCATCCTGGGATCCTGGGTGTGCTAGAGTGCCTTGGAGTGGAGCCTCCTCTGGGGGCTGCCGAGTTCATGCCCAAGGTAAACCAAAGCAGACCTGAAGGCAACATTGTCCTTTTGGACAATGAAAGCTGTTCTTAAAATCTGTGGCTCAGTGGAGCACATAGGCTTCTTGTCACTTAGGCTGCAAACCCTTTCTTCAGCTCATAGTCTGTTTGCTTTTTTTCTGGTGATATTTTCCTGGAGCTCATTGATTCTTTTTATTTTCAGACAAATACAGAATACCATAATATCCCATCAACCTAAATATGTATCTTATTAGAAAGTAGTTTTCCACTCACAATGGTCAGTGAATTCACATTTCTTCCCCAGAATGCTGTGTTTCCCTTTCATTTCTTTGAGTCTTGGCTGCATTTAGAATTTTCTGGAGTGCTGAGGCAGTGGGTCAATCAGGGTTCAGCATTCCTCCTAATAGTAAAATGTTTCTTTGCTTTTAAATTTTTTTTAATTAATTAATTTATTTGTTTTACACTCCATATTTTGTTACCCCATCCACCTACCAAATGTTCCACATCCCACACCTCTTCTTCACCCCACTGTCTCCACGTGGATGTCCCCACCCCCCACCTCACCTGACCTTTAAACTCCCTGGGGCCTCCAGTCTCTTGAGGGTTAGGTGAATCATCTCTGAATGAACACAGACCCAACAGTCCTCTGCTGTATGTATGTTGGGGGCCTCATATCAACTGGTGTATGCTGCCTGTTTGGTGGTCTAGTGTTTGAGAGATCTTGGGAGTACAGATTAATTGTGACTGCTGGTGCTCCTACATGATTGCCCTTCTCCTAAGCTTCTTTTAGGTTCCTCAGAAAATTGGAAATAGATCTTCCTGAAGACCCAGATATACCACTGTTGGGAATATACCCAAAAGATGCCCCACCATGCTACAGGGGCATGTGTTCAACTATGTTCATATTGGCTTTATTTGTGACAGCTGGAAGCTGGAAACAATCCTGATGTCCCATGACAGAATAATGGATACAGAAAATACATTTACACAATGGAATACTGCTCATCTATTAGGAATGAGGACATCCTGAGTTTTGCAGACAAATGGATAGAACTAGAAATTATCATCCTGAGTGAGGTAACTCAGTAACTCAGACCCAAAACTCCATGCATGGTATGTACTCACTAATAAGTGGATGTTAACAAAAAAAAAAAAATACAGAATACCCAAGATACAGTCCACTGAACTCAAAAAGGTCAACAAGCTGAAGTGCCCGAGTGAGGATGCCTCAGTCCCACTTGGGAGGGAAAAGAAAGCAATCACAAATGGGGAGGGAGGAAATGGGGTGGGGAAAGGAGAACCTGATCTGGTATTGAGTGAGGGAAAAGGACTGAAGCTCTGAGGGCCAACAGAAAGAATGGAAACAGGCAACCTCTGGAGTTAGGAGGTTGGGGGAACCCTCCAGAATGTACCCCAGACCTGGAAAGTGAGAGACTCTCAGGACTCAAAGGGAGGGACCATAGATGAAATTCCTGACAGTAGGGAGAGGGAACTTATAGAGACCACCTCCAGTAGGAAGACAGGACATCAAGGGAGGGATGGATTGCCATCCTACACTCATTACTCTGACCCACAATTGTTCCTGTCTGAAAGAATCACAGGGATGTAAATGGAGAGGAGCCTGAGGAAAAGAAGGTCCAGTGACAGGCCCAAAGTGGGATCTAGCTCAAGGGGAGGTCCCAAGGCCTGACACTCAGTAAATGCTATGTAGCACACACAAAAAGGGACCTAGCATAACCGTACTCCAAACGACCATAACAAGCAGCTGAAAGAGTCAGATGCAGATATTTGCTCCCGACCAACGGACAGAAGCAGCTGACCCCTGTTGTTGAATTAGAAATTCCTTTAATTATCACCCTATCTCTTGCAAGAAAGGAAAGAAGTTCAGGAATGTGATATGTGGTGGACAGATTGTGGAGAGGGCAGTTCAATGAAAAGCTTTGGGGAAAATAAAAATTTAGATGTCAAGGTTCATTTAGGGTCATTCTGAACACATCACCGTGAATGGTGATCATGAAACAGACAAATACAGGCTGAGAGGTAATAGAATCAGGATGAAATACATTAAGACATTTGTCTCAGACATCAGAGACTGTGATAATTAACGCTGTTAACTTGAGAAGGTCTGGAAGTCTATGATTTTTATATTCTCTTGATCATAGGTAGAGTCTCCACTGAGACCTTGATAGGTTCCCTTTGAGTTGGAGATCTGTTGTACTCTTCAGGGTTTCTAAAGGAACGGAGCTGATAGATTAGTTATTGTACCAAAAGAGGATTTTAAAGATTGGTTTATACCATATCGCCTGGGGAGAACAAAACCAGAGAGGCTGGGAATCTGTTAGTCACTCCGCCCATGAGGCTGGCTATCTCAGCAGTCCCAATCTGGCAATGAAGGCCTGGGGGATTCCTGGAGAGCTGCTGGTCTTCAGTCTACGGTGGAAGCCTGAAGACGTTGGCTGTAATATTAGTGAAGGAAGGATTGCTGCAGAAATGGGGAGATGAATTTGCTATCAAGAATGAGGGCAAGCAGGCAAAAACTGAGTATTATGACTCATCAGATTGGTTTACATGATATAGTATGAATATCCAATAAGGGCTGTTTGCACGCCAGAGAGGCTGAGAACCTGGTTTAGGAGACCCGATGCTTCAGCAGTCCCTGTCTGGTCCTGGAGACTGGAGGATTCCTGGAGAGCTGCAGGTCTTCAGTCCACCTGGGCTCCTGAAGAATATGAAGAACAGAAACAGTGGCAAAAGAACAGATGCGCTCACCTGGAAGCTGGGGGGGGGGGTGGTTTGAGAGAAAGTGGCCCCAAAGGCTCATAGGGAGTGGTACCATTAGGAGAAAGTGTAGCCTTGTTGGAGTGATTCACTTGAGGCCACTTTGAGGTCTCAGGTACTCAAGCCATGACCAGCATGGCACTCTCTTCCTGCTGCCTGCAGATGTGGATAGAAAACTCTCAGCTTCACCAGCAGCACGGCTGACTGCATGGTGCCATACCACCCACCTTGATGATCATGGCCTAAACCTCTAAACCTGTAAGTTATCCCCAATTATAAATGTTTTCCTTATAAGAGTTGCTGAAGTCATGGCGTCTTCTCACAGCAATAGAAACCCTAATGAAGACAGAAAGCCCTGAAGGCAAGCAGGCAAATGCTTTCCTCTCAGACTTCCCTGTACCCAGGCTGCAGTGCAATACTTCCCACACTTACTATTTGAACTTCCATTAATCTAAGCAAGAAACTCCTTCACAGGTATGGCCAAAGGCTTGCCTCATGGGTGATACTAGATCCTATCAAATTGACAATCAATGTAAAAGAGTGTGTGTTTAGAAACTGGTGCACACTCTTCTTTCCTGCCCACTGTTCTGCTTGGAGCTGATGCCTGTTCCTATTGCACCAATAGGTGTCAAATGGCATCAACAAGAGTGACCATATATCTCTAGATCAATGGCAGGGCAGCTGTGCATTGGCTTGTGGTCTAGACTCAGCAAGATAAGACCCAGAGAGTATTCATAGCTTGATAGATGATGTGTCGTACCATCTCCCCTCTCTCACACAGGAAACACTGAAAACCAACCTAGCTTCTGGAGAGAGGAGACAGGGACTCCATTTCTTGCCGATGTGCGGCAGGCAGGTCATATTCTAAGTCCTTAAGATTTGGGAGGAGCTTGCTACTGCAGCATCATCCAGAGTGTCCCTGCTTGCTTCACAGATCTAGAGTGTGCATCATGACACACACACAGACACACACACATGCACATGCACACACATACGTGTACACATACACATACACACACACACACACACACACACACACACACACGCTCGAACCCCAATTGCTTGTCTCTCTGTTCATATTGCTTATATTATTTTGTTCTCTTATGTAGTTAGTTTTTAAGTCTTGAACACAATATCTAAATTTCCAACTCTAATATTCTCTGTGTTGTCTATTTTCATGCTCTTAGTAATTATACTCGAATCTTAGAAAATTAACAAACAAAACCACCTGGTAAATAGCCCTGTCCTCTTCCATTGATCCTTGTTTTATTTATTTAATTTTTTTAATGAAAAGTCTTCTCCGTACCTACTTAAAACACTAAGAAACACTAGTGGGAAGTGGCTTATGTGAACTTGCTTCATAAAAAGGGGACATCAGGTTGTCATCCTAGTAGTAATTCTCCCCTAGACCCCAAAGTTACATCAGGCAGCCTCTCCTTCTGTCTATCAAAACTTCCTGGTCTCAGAAGCCTGCACAATGGCCCAATCAGTAGGCGAAGGTGCTTCCTGCCAAGCCCAACCATCGGAATTCAGTCCCGGGGACTCGCATGGTAGAATGGATTCTGATAGGTTCTCCTCTGACTCCACAATCATGTCTTGGCACATATGCATGTAACGCCAATTAAAATTAATTAATTAAGTGTGATTTAATACTAGAAAACGTCTTCCTTACCTGGCATGAAACAAGTTTATACTTAACTTGGCCTCTAGACAATGGATGTAGAATTCTTTTTTTT
>NW_022196891.1:18476026-18479814 GCF_008632895.1 Mastomys coucha
CATTTCAAATTATATCTCCTTTCCCAGTTTCCCCTCTGGAAAAAAAAACTGTTCCCCTTCCCCCCCCACCAACCCACCTTCTTCTGCTTCCTGGCCCTGGCATTCCCCTACACTGGGGCATAGAACCTTCACAGGAGCAAGGGCCTCTCCTCCCATTGATGACGGACTAGGCCATCCTCTACTGTATATATGCTGCTGGAGTCATGAGTCCCACCATGGGTACTCTTTGGTTGGTGGTTTAGTCCCTGGGAGCTCGGAGGGTACTAGTTAGTTCGTATTGTTTATCCTAAGGGTCTGCAAACCCTTCAGCTCCTTGGGTCCTTTCTCTAGAATTCTTACAGATACTGCAAGTCTGAAAATATTTGCCATAGATTTTCTTTATAAGCTGAGTTATATTCCTTAGCCACAGCCTTTAAAACCACTCAGTATATGAAATCAAGATTTTTACATGTTACTTTCAACTATTTTTACTTAAGTGTTTTGCCAAGTGCTAGATTTCATCAAAAGCACCTTCCCTCCTGTCTAAATGAGATTTTATTTATATTTCCGTAGTACCACTTAATTCATGTACCTACACTATAGGTAATTTTCCTCCCCTCTAGATTAAATTATGAACCTATTGAAGGATTGTGCTTACATAACATTTTGGATATATTCAAGGTTTTGCTCATAAAAGGCACTCAAGTAACACACTAAATTTAATATATTTAAGCTAAATTGGCATGTTCAAATCAAGTCAATTACCATTAAATTAATAACCTATGGTGGTATCATAATGTAGAGAGGATTTTTAATATATATTATTTGCTACTAAGCATGTAATGATTTTAACAGGAAATTTGTTGAATTTACTTATAGAATATAAATTTTCAAATCTAGGATGCACTACTACTATCTTGTGCACGTATGCATGAGTCGCTCATGTGTGTATGCATGCGTGTGTGTGTGTGTGTGTGTATGTGTGTGTGTGTGTGTGTGTGTGTAGGTTAGAAGTCCACCTCAGGTGTTGCTCTTCAGGATCTGTCCACCTTGTTCTATACTCAGGACCTCTCACTTGGGATCTGGGGCTTGCTAAGCAGGTGAGGCTGACTGGTGAATGAACCTCAGGAATTCCCCCATCTCACCTCCATCATAATGGGCTTACAGGTGGACACTGCCACTCTTTGTGTGGGTTCTGGGAATCCAAACTCAGGTCCGCACGCTTGTAGAGTCAGCACACTACCCGTTGAGCTATATCCCCAGCCTCACTGATGCACTTAGCAATGATACTTGCAAGGCAACCTTAACTCCATTATTGTTTTTAATGAATCCTCTATAGAGTTGGAACCACGTGTGGGGAATGAAGGCTATGACCATGAAAAACAATGAAATTGTAATTTCCTAAGGAAGAATTGTTTTTCCATGTTAATTCTGACCAGTGGTTTAAATCACCATGACTTAAGTAAAACATCTCTGAGAAAAATGTGTAGAATACAGTACGATGTTAATTAAAAATACCTTTCTGACTGGGCGGTGGTGGCACATGCCTTCAATCCCAGCACTCGGGAAGCAGAGGCAGGTGGATTTCTGAGTTCATGCCCAGCCTGGTCTACAGAGTGAGTTCCAGGACAGCCAGAGCTACACAGAGAACCCTGTCTCAAAAAAACAAACCAAACCAACCAACCAACCAAACAAACAAAAGTACCTTTTTCTTATCTTAAACTTATAGAAGCCTTGAGAGCCATTTTCTCATTACTTGATATTATGTTTTTAGTCTCTTTAGGCAGTAAGGCTTGGATTCCTAAACACACACATTTCCTAGGATAAACAAACTTTATCATCTTTTTTAAAAAAATATTATATTTATTTATACTCCAGCTGATGCCCCACTCCTGGTCCATCCCTCCCTGCCCTCACAGTTCCTCTTCCTTGCCTCCCAGAGGATGCTCCCCTCCCCCAGGTATCCTCCTTCCCGGGAGCCTCAAGTATCTTGAGGATTAGGGACATTTTCTTCTACTGATGTCAGATTAGGCAGTCCTCTGTTATATTTGGGCTTCAGAAAAGCCCTTCTATGCTGCCTGGCTGGTGGCTCAGTGTCTGGGAGCTTCCAGGGATCTTGGTTAGTTGAGACTGCTGGTCTTCCTATGAGGTCACCATCCCCTTCAGCTACTTCAATCTCTCCCCTCTTTCAACCATAGGGGTTCCCAACTTCAGTCTAATGGTTGGGTGTAAGTATCTGCTTCTGTCTCAGTCAGCTGCTGGTAGGGCCTCTCAGAGGATAGTCATGATAGGCTCCTGTCTGTAAACACATCATAGCATCAATAAGTAATAGTGTTAGGCCTTGGCGCCCCCCACATCCCCCCATGAAATGGGTCCCAAGTTGATCCAGTAACTGAACTACCTTTCTTTCAGTCTCTACTTCATTTTTTGTCCCTGTAGTTCTTTTAGACAGGAACAATTCTGGGTCAAATATTTTGACTGTGCATTGGTAACCCAGTCCCTCCACTTGAGGCCCTGTCTATCTACTGGAGGTGGACTCTTTGAGTTCCCTCTACCTATTGTTGGGCATTTTGGCTAAGGTCACCCCCATTGAGTCCTGAGAGTCTCTCACCTCCAGGGTCACTGGGACTTTCTAGAGGATCCCCCACCTCACATCCCCAGGAGATCTTTTTTTTTTGTTGAGAATTGTTGTGGCTATCTTAGGTTTTTCTTTTTCCATACAAATTGAGATTTACTCTTTACATATCTCTGAAGAATTGTTTTTAAACTTTTATGGGGATGGCATTGAATCCTGGATTCAATGCATTTTGGTAAGATGGCCATTTTCACTATATTAATCTTACCAATCTGTGAGCAGGGGAGATCTTTTAGGTAAACTAAACAGTCCATAACTCCCAAGGAAATAGAAATAGTCATTAAAAACCTTCCAACCAAAAAAAAGCCCAAGGCCAGATAGTTTTAGTGCAAAATTTTACCATTGAATGAAGAGCTAATATCAATACTCCTCAAGCTATTCCACAAAAATAGAAACAGAAGGAGCACTACATAGTTCATTCTATGGAGCCACAATTACTCTGATACATAAACTGCAATAAGATCTGACAAAGAGAGAGAACTTCAGGCCAGTTTCACTTATGAATATCAATGAAAAAATACTCAATAAAATTCTCACAAACTGAATTCAAGAACACATCAAAACAATCATTCACCACAATCAAATAGACTTCATCCCAGGGATGTAGGGATGGTTCAATGGATGAAAATCTATCAATGTAATCCACTATATAAACAAACTCAAGGGAAAAAGTCACATGATCACCTTATTAGATGCATAAAAAATCCTTTCAACAAAATACAACACTCCTTCATGTTAAAAGTATTGGAGAGAACAAGAATTTATGGCACATACCTTAACGTAATAAAAACAATAGCTAACAGCCAACATCAATTAAATGGTGATAAACTAGAAGCAATCCCGCTAAAGTCAGGAGCAAGACAAGGCTGCCCACTTTCTACCTATGTATTCAATATAGTACTTGAAGTTCTAGCTAGAGCAATTAGATAATAAAAGGAGATCAAGGGGATATGAAATGGAAAGGAAGAAGTCAAAGTATCACTGTTTGCAGATGATATGATAGTATACATAAGTGATCTCCAAAATTCCAACCGAAAAGTTCTTCAGCAAAGTGGCTGGATATAAAATTAGCTCAAGTTCCTTGTGGTTTGTGGCTTGTTCTTCCTGTATTCCAAACTTCTGGGCTAATAACCATTTATCAGAGAGTGCATACCATGATTGTTCTTTTGTGATT
>NW_022196891.1:18480819-18485050 GCF_008632895.1 Mastomys coucha
TTTTTGGAGGGGAAACTAGGAATGGAGAAATTTACATGTAAATAAAGAAAATATCTAATAAAAAAAATTAACTCAAACAAATCAGTAGCCTCCCTTTATACAAATGATAAATAGGCTGAGAAAGAAATTAGGGAAACTTTGTAATCTTTTCAACATTCTAATAATCACTCTTGTGTTGGGTAGTTATAATGCACCCAAGAATTCTGTCTTCATAGTTATAATGCACTCAAGAATTCTGTTTTAAAAACAGGATAACCTATATCCCAGGATAGATGTGACATTATAATACACCAAGGATGGCATTAAACTTCAGATTTTCTTAGTTCCCCTCCAAAGTGCTAGGCTAAGAGTTATGGGTCACCATACCTAGTTTATGTAGTGATGGGGATCAAACTCAATGTTTGGTTAATGTTAAGAAAACACATTACCAAATACGGCCATCTCTAATAAGTATTTATTGATATATGTCAAATGTTAAATCACGTGGCTTAATGAAGCAGCAATTGAGTTATTCACCACTGATAATGTGGTGGTCAGAATTATAGCTCTATAGTCATCGTAAAGCAGAAACACTTGGAATCAATAAAGCCAGGTATTGAGAGATTATTGTAGATTATCTTAGTGAGTGAGGAAGATAGGACATGAATAAAGATGTATTTGTTACCATTTTTTATTGCTCTGATGAACTATCTGACAGAGGAATGTAAGAGATGAGGGGTTATTTTGGCTCACACTCTTAGAGTACTCAGTCCATGACAGAAGGGAAGGCTTGATGATAAGAATAACTCTTCTTGTACTATGGGAATTTATCAGGAAGTAGAAGGCTCAGGGAAGAATGCAGGTGGATGTAACATTCAAGGTGCACCCCAATGATTCCCTTCTACTACCTATGCCACAGTATCACAAGTTCCAAATTCATCCTGACTTAATTAGGATTCTAATTAAGAATCCTGTGGTAGACACCATGACCAATGTTAGCTCACAGAAGAATGGGCTTATTTCATTTTCTAACTTGTAATTCATCATCCAGGAAATTAGAGTTAGGTACTGTATTCAAATCCATTGGGGGAATTTTTTTGATTAACGATTAATCTAGAAGGTCGGAGTCTACTGTAGTTGATACCATCCCTGGGCCCAAGAGTAGTTGGCTAACACAAAATAAACTGCATATTTGTATGTGTGTGTGTGTGTGTGTGTGTGTGTGTTTCTCTGTCTGTCTGTTCTGTGTATACATTTTACTTGGTGTTCTTGTCCTTTTTATTTTTTGTTTGTCTTATTTGAGTTTAATTTTTGTGTTATTGTTTTTCTTGTGTATGTGTGTATGTGAGTGTGTGTATGCATGAGAGAAGAGAGAGGGTGGGGAATGGAAGTTAGGTGTGGATAGGAAGGAGGGGAGGATCTAGAAAGTGTTTGGGGAGGGAAAATATCAAGATATATTTTATTGAAAAATTAATAAAAATTAAAAAAAAAACAAAGAAAACAAGCTAAGCAATCCATGAGGAACAAACGATAAGCAGCGCTTCACTATGGTTTATGTATTAGTGTCTGCCTCTAGGTTCCTGCCTTGACTATCTGCCTTGATTTATTTAATAGTAGAGAATGACCTGCTACTACTTCTCTATGGTTTATGTATTAGTGTCTGCCTCTAGGTTCCTGCCTTGCATATCTGCCTTGATTTATTTAATAGTAGAGAATGACCTGCTACTATAAACCCTTTGTTCCCTAAGTTCCTTTTGGTCATCGTATTTATCATACCAATAAAAACCCAACTAGCACAGTGGGTCTATGCTTATGGCAGGTGTCCAGTAAATTCGAGAAATTGTATCAATGTGTTGTGGACTTTTAAGCAATTGCTTTTAGCAATATGATGAATTGAACTGTGGCCATATAGTGGCATCATGATTGTTTCACACTTAATCTTTCTTTTTTAGAACTTTTCAGTTATATTACTTTGTACCATCACATCTATTCTTTGGGTTTGAGTGTAAAACAGCAATGATTAGCTCTAAAGAGACCAGTTGCATGATACAGAGTTGATTCAGCAATTAAGAACACTGCTGTTCTTGTAGAGGATCCAAGTTCAGTTCCCAGCATTGATGTTGGGCAGCTCACAACTACCTATCCTCCAGTTCCAAGGGAAAATACTATCAAACAGGTGAAGGAAATGAATAAAAGTATCCACAAAACTGAAAATGGAAATAGAAGCAATAAAGAAAACACAAACTGAGGCCATCCAGAAGATGGAAAAACCTATGAAAGAGAACAGGAATTACAGATGCAAGCACCACCTAGAAAATACAAGAGATGGAAGAAAAATCTCAGGTTTAGAAGATACAATAGAAGAAATAGATACACTAGTCAAAGAAAATGCAAAATCTAATAAGTACATGACACAAAACATCCAGAAAATTTGTGAAGCTATGAAAAGACCAAATTGAAGAATAGTAGAAATAGAAGAACTCCTGAACCATACAGATAAGCTTTCTTTCCCCTATCATCTTCCCTGCTGGTTGAGCCCTCTGGGCCTTGCCAAGCTGCCCTGAGCAGTCTGCTATCCCAGGCGGACCTCCATCTCCCACTATCCCTCTCCCCACCTCCATCAGATCTGACACTCCTGAACCATACAGGTTAGCTTCCGTTCCCCTACCCATCTATTCTGCTATGCCTGACTCCATCATCCTTCTGATCTGTACCACCAACTGAACCTGTGACAGATTGATGTGCCTGCCTTCCTCCCCCAAACCACCACAGCCTGCCTGTCTCCCAGGAGGTTTGCCCTTATCAGGGACACAGGGATACAGGGACACAGGGGCACAGGGACATAGGGACACAGAGACACAGGAAGCTTGCTCTAATCAGGGACATAGGATGTCTGCCATAACCAGAAACAGCACTGTTTACCCTCCAGGAGGCCTGATCTAACCCAACTTACACAGCTCTGTCTGCCTCCAAGGAGGCCTGATCTAGTCTATGACCCACCCCCCGCCAGAACAGTTAACACCAGAGACAACCAGATGGTGAAAGGCAAGCACAAGAACATGAGCAATAGAAGTCTATGTAATTTGGCACCAAGAGAACCCAGTTCTCCCACTACAGCATACACGTGTTTAACCTAAGACACCTTATGAGTAAGATTCTGACCTAAGATCCCATCTCATGAAGATGATAGGGGCCTTTAAGGAGGATATAAATAACTCCCTTAAAGAAATACAAGAAAACACAGACAAAAAGGTAGAAGCCCTTAAAGAGGAAACAAATAAATCCCTTAAAGAAATACAATACAATACAATCAAGCAGGTGAAGGAATTGAACAAAATGGTCTAAGCCCTAAAAATGGAAATAGAAACGATAAAGAAGTCACAAATGGAGGCAACTCTGGAGATAGAAAACCCAGGCAAGAAATCAGGAGCTGCAGAAGCAAACATCACCAACAGAATACATGAAATGAAAGATAGAATCCCCGGTGTAGAAGATACCATACAAAATATCAATATGTCAGACAAAGAAAATACAAAGTGTAAAAAGTTCCTAACTCAAACCTTCCAGGAAATTTGGGACAAAATGAAAAGGCTGAATTTAAGAATAATAGGAATAGAAGGTAAAGATTCCCAGTTCAAAGGGCCAGAAAACATCTTTAACAAAATCATAGAAGAAAACTTCCCTAACCTAAAGAAAAGAGATGACCATAAATATAACAGAAGCCTAGCAAACATGAAACAGATTGGACCAGAAGAGAAAATCATCCCATCACATAATAATCAAAACACTAAATGTACAGAACAAAGAAAGAATATTAAAATGTGGAAGGGGAAAAGGCCACACAACATATACAGGCAGACCTATCAGAATTATACCAGACTTATTAACAGAGACTCTAAAAGCCAGAAAATCCTGGACAGATTTCATCCAGACCCTAAATGAACACAAATGCCAGCCCAGGATACTACACTAAGCAAAAACTCTCAATCACCACAGATGGAGAAACCAAAATATTACATGACAAAACCAAATTTAAACAATATCTTTCTACTAGTCCAGCCCTATAGAGGATAATAGAAGGAAAAGTCCAATACAAGGAGGGAAACTACAACCAAGAAAAAGCGAGAAATTAATCTTTACACAACAGACCCAAAAGAAGAGAAACACACAAACATAATCCCAGCTCTTGTCCCGCGCTATCTCCCGCCGGCAGGAAAGACGCGGCACACACGGATCCTTCTGCAGTACAAAC
>NW_022196891.1:18490870-18494642 GCF_008632895.1 Mastomys coucha
TTCTGATACTAACGGCAAGCCAAATGCCGTCTTTTAATGGCGATGTGCTTATGAAATGGCTTCCTACAAGCTCTAACAACAAAAATAACAGGTTCCAACACTCATTGATTCCTAGTATCTCTCAACACCAATGGACTAAGTTCCCCAATAAAAAGACACAGGTTAACAGATTGGATATGTAAACAGAATACTTCATTCCGCTGCATACAAGAAATACCTCTTAGCAACAAGACAGATACTACCTCAGAGTAAAGAGCTGGAAAAAAATCTCCAAGTAAATTGCCCCAAGCTACAAGTTGGAGTAGTTGGAGTCATACAAGTTTTAATATCTAATAAAATAGACTTTCAAACAAAAGTAGTTAAAGAGATTGGGAAGGACACTTCATTCACATCAAAGGAAAAAAATTCCATTAAGATGAAGGCTCAGTTCTGAACATCTATGCCCCAAATGCAAGGCCACCAATATCTTTACTTGAAAATTAAAACAAAATTTCTCATTTTGATATGATATATCATTTACATTCTTTATAACTTGATATAGATATTTAAAACCAAAACTTAGCCTGAGATTTTCCCCACTAAAGTTATGCCTTAAATATTAGTTGTTTACCCACACAGTATAATTTAGGCTACAAATTCAAAGGACCTCACACCTAGGAGGTTAAGCTAAAGATACAATGTTTTATAATTTAAGAATATTACTGCCTCATCATGCCATGTGAACTCCAGATATTTATCTTAGGGGCTGCCTTTCTTTTTCTGGAAATATCCCATGAGGCTTTAATTCAGCAGGAAATCAAACCCTGGGTAGATGTGCTTTTGATTCTTGAATGACTGGTGGCCTTTAAAAGTCTCATATTTTATTAGAGGATATGATTAAAACATGAAACCACCACTGAGGAGACCCTACTCTTCAGAGAGGACTGACATGAGGTCCATTTAAGCACAATGATGCTGAGAGTATAGTAAAGGCAGCTATACTACAGGCCATGTCATAAGCATTCCATGGGCATGGCATCACTGGACATACACAGCCCATAGTCTGACAGATTCGCATGCCTCAGCCCTTCTGCCTCCTCCTCTGCCAATTCCTGCTTGGCCTTCAATGGACAGTGGATATTTGTCTGTACCTTTCAGCCTCTCCAGTCCCCAGGGACATCACCCCTTTCAAAAAGACTTCCAGAACCACTTTCAGGAAGAGATAGAGTTGCAACCCTTTTGGGGGGTCCCATATCAGATATCCTACATGTTATATATTTATATTATGATTCATAACTGTAGCAGAATTAGAGTTATCAAGTAGAAGTAATGAAGATTGCTACTGTTGGTAGGGCCGCCACAACCTGGCAGCATTAGGAAGATTGATAACCACTGGGATAGACAATTACACATCATTGTCACAGCGGAAGTTTGCTATAGTCTTAGGTGCTCTCTGGTATGCCTCATTACAGAATAAGCCTCCCTGTATGAAATGTGAAGTCTGTAGATTTGGTCCCAGCATCCCTCACAATGGCTGACATGCAGAACAAGGAAGGGGTGGGGTGCTGTGGAATCCTCTGGGCCTGCCATAGCCTGGCACCATTGGCCTTTCAACTGTGTGTACATGAATGAACCCCACACAGGACTGCACCTGTCAGTATCTGCCAGGTCTGGCTCGACTGCTTAGGGGGAAGTATGACATGCTTCCTGCCCTGAAGCATCACCAGGCCTTGATCCCCATGATCCCCGCATGTGCTGTTGCTCTGACACTGACCTACTGTCTTTTCTATCTTACTTTCAACCTCTCTTTCTGTGGAATATGTTCCCCAATCACTCAGAGCTAATCACTCTGTAATAAATGAAAAGGATGCAGTTCTCAGGAATGAGGACTGGAGGGGGATATGAGGCTGGGGAGGAACAGGTCTTCCACTTGGACTTTAGGGCCATGGGAACGTGTCTATACAAAATAACCACAAAGGACATGAAAGCCAACATGGTCCTTTGTAGGAATAGTTTATCGGTGGACTTGGTCTTGAATTTGGAATCATGAGGAGGTACTTGTGCCTTTTGGTCCAATGACTGCTATATTTATTAGCCAGGGTGGACTTTCAGACATCAAGGATAGAAAGTTAAAAATGATCTCCAGAAGAAAAGGTATGGCGAGGAAAAGAAGGAGCAATCTATAAAAACCAAGCAAGTGATAGATGGATTTATCTCACAGGAGAAAGGCTTGCATATGACATAGAAACAAAGAGTATTAGAAGGAGAGTATATGAGACCATGGACTTGCTAGGATAGGAAACAAAGATTAAAGAATTAAGACATGATGTATAAGTATATAAAAAGTTAGCACTCCATTCTCCTCACTACTTAAAGGATTGGGGATGACAATGCCTAGAGAGAGATTAGAGACAGCTAGCTGCTTTACTTGCATAAATTTTAAAACTTTGTAAGAGATTACTTTAACCCTAGTAATCTGTCACCTTTCTGTTCTTACATGACAATAGTTACTAAGGACTGCTGCCTTCTATGTCAGGAAACCACATAGAGCCCAGCTATCTGTGAAGAACAGGGTGTGCAAACCTATAAGGAAATGTACTTTTGCTTTGTGTTTAGTTTCTGTTTTAAGGAAGCAGGGTTTGGGATTTACTCTCCAGTCTCATAGAATTTATGTAAATTTAAGAATTCCTAAAAATATTACTAATAATGATCAAAGCCTTGATGATGTAGCTTTAGTAAATAAAAGACTGGGTTTGGGCTCTCTGTTCAGGAGAAAGCCGAAGAATGAGAAGGAAGGAGAAAGTAGAAGAAGGAAGAATGACGAGAATCCTCAGGAAAGAGAGAGGACTTGAACTGACAGCTTGCATCCACTACTGACTCCTCAAATATGTTGTCCTCTCATTTTCTTTTCTTCCTCCCTCCCATTTCCTACCTCTTTATCTACTTCCCTTCCCTTCTCTTCTCCCTCTTCCTTTCCATCCCCATTCTTTTTTTCTTTTACTTTCTTTTATTAAATGTTTTCTTTATTTGCAATATCTCCTTTCCCAGGTTCCCCCTCCCCCAAAAAAAAGAAAAAAAAAAAGAAAAGAAAAAACCAAAAACTAAAACAATCTCCCATTCCCTGTCCCCTCCCCCTGCTCACCATCCCACCCTCTCCTGCTTACTGGCCCAGGCATTCCCCTACACTGGGGCATAGAACCTTCACAGGGCCAAGGGCCTCTCCTCCCATTGATAACTGACTTGGTCATCCTGTGCTATACACATGCTGCTGGAGCCATGAGTCCCCCCATGTGTACTCTTTGGTTGGAGTATTAGTCCCTGGGAGCTGAGGGTACTAGTTAGTTCATATTGTTGTTCCTCCTAAGGTGCTGCAAGCCGTTTAGCTCCTTGGGTCCTTTCTCTAGCTCCTTCATTGGGGACCCTGTACTCAGTCCAATGGCTGTGAGCCTCTACTTCTATATTAGTCAGGTACTGTCAGAGCCTCTCAGGAGACAGCTATATCAGGCTCCTGTTATTCAACACTTGCCGGTATACATAATAGTATCTAGATATGATGATTAGATATGGGAAGAATTCCCAGGGGGAGCAGTTTCTGAATTGTCCTTCTTTCAGTCTCTGCTCCATAGTTAGTCTCTACAACTCCTTCCATGGGTATTTTGTTCCCCCTTTTAAGAAGGAACGAAGTATCCATACTTTGGTCTTCCTTCTCCTTGAGTTTCTTACAATTTGTGGTTTGTACTTTGTGTATTCCGATCTTCTAGGCTAATATCCACTTATCAGAGAATGCATACCA
>NW_022196891.1:18495288-18527410 GCF_008632895.1 Mastomys coucha
TTTGTTGGTTGCCATTTTGTCCTATTGACAGTGTCTTTTGCCTTACAGAAGCTTTGTAATTTTATGAGATCCCATTTGTCCATTCTTGATTTTAACACATAAGCTATTGGTGTTCTCCATCTCCATTCTTCACCATTGTTTTTTCTGGATGTCTCAAATTTCAATCTAGCTGCAGGGCAGATTCAAAATGGGTTGTTTCTTCATTTAGCTATTTTTCTCAGTGCTAAGTATTGAAATCTGGGCCGTGTGCTTGCTTGTCAAGTCCTCTATCAATCAGCTAAATCTCCAGTCTCTTACACCACTTATATTTGTTTTTATTGTTGTTTATTTTTGAGATTGTAATTTAATTACAATGTTTTTTCCTCCCTTTTCCTCCCTCCCAACCCTCTTATGTGCCCCTCCTCCATCTTCTTTAAGCCATGGTCTCTTTTACATTACTTGTTATTGCATGCACATATATATTTGTACATACATATAATTTAGATGTATGCATAACATATTTATAAATACATATATGCATTTCAGACTGTTTTATACTCAAGTCAGAAGTAGGAAAACTGAATTCTAGTCCTAGAAATTATCCCTAATTGGTTCTATTGTTGCAAAGTTTGAAACACTCTGGGAAAAGACCACAGACTCAATCTGGATTATAATTAGTTAAATTTATTGAAGCTGCTAGAAGGACAACAATTCCTGAGCCAAACTAGAGACTGCCACATAAAGGGCATTGAGAAAATAATTTTTAAAGGTGAAACCCATAAGATCTTGACTAACTGTCCAAGCTAGCCAAGAGCTGTTTGGTTCTGCCAAGAGTAAGTAGTCAAGGTGACTGCAAAACTGTCCTTGAATATCTGCATAAACAAGAGATAGAAACCAAACCCACAATTAGTCATATTATAACAACGCAGATGGTCATAGCTGTACATTTTCTGGATAGAGATCACTGAGTCAGGAACACTGGAAACGAATCTTCCAGGGACTGGAGTAAGACACTCATGGCTACTAGGTGGCAATATAGATGCCTAGTGTAAATGGAGTTCCTTTATCCTTTATACCAGTGATTTTCAACCTGTGCATCAGGACCTCCAGAGGGGTCACATTTCAGATATCCTGCATTTCAGACATTTACATTGTGATTCATAACAGTAGTAAAGTTACAGTTATGAAGTAGCAATGAAATAATTGTATAGTTGGGGGTCACTACAACATGAGGACCTGTATTAAACGGTCACAGCATTAGCAAAGCTGAGATGTACTACATTATACTATAATTGCCTACAAGCCACAAGTTTTTTCAGCATGTTTAGGATGGAAGGTTGTGTCTTCATGATCCTGGGTCTTACCCTGACATAGAAAAGACAGTGTGCCTCTACATGTATCTTGTCATTGCTGCGAGTACAGCTTTGCTTCTTTCCCATCCTGCCAGCTCTGATCCTCCCTTGTGTCCTCCAATAGAGGTGTCTGTTGCTGCATTCTATCAACTGACATTCACTTCCCTTGCCATCAGGATTCTAAGTACCCTTGATAGCCCTTCCTGTCTCCAGGTGTGTTTTATTTGATGAAGCCTACTATTGGTTAGGGTTCTAGCTTCATTTCTGTTGCTATGATAAATCCCATGATTATAGCAATTTAAAGGAGGAAAGAAGTTATTTGGCTGTATTTCCAGCTCACAGCCTACCACTGGAAGAACATCCGGTCAGAAAATTAAGCAGGAACTTAAAGGTAAGGCCAGCCTGCTATTCCATGTAGTTCTATCTCTAACCAAGGAACTCACTCAGAGCTAAGCTAATAAAGAAGGAACTGTGGAGGATGTGGCTTTGTAGCTTATGAAGACTTAACATTCAGCTATCTTCTTTTTTATTCCAAGATCACTTGCATAGGGAATGGTGCCGCCTAGAGTGGGTTTTGCCCTCTCATGTCAATTAACAACACAATTCCTCACAGTCATGTCAACAGAATAATTTGATCTAGAAAATGCCTCAGTTGAGATTCTTCTCATAGGTGATTTCTAGATTATATCAAGTTAACAGTTAAAACTAAGTAGAACAGCTAGTATTCCTTAGTTCCTAACTGTATTAGTTAGGGTTCTCTAGGGGAACAAACTTGATAAGGGGATTTATCAATGTAGCTTACAGCTTACAACAATGGCTATCTACCAATGGAAAGTTCACACTTTTAGTAGTTGTTCAGTCTACCAAGCTGGATATCCCAGCTGGTCTCCAATATGTACTGTAATATCCCCAAAGTAGGCTCTATTCCAGTGAAGGAATGAACTTGCTGGTGAGAGTGAGGGCAGGAGGCAAAGAGCAAGCACTTCTGCCTTCCATGTCCCTTTTATAGACCTACACCAGGAGGTGTAGCCAGGATTAAAGGTGGATCTTCCTACTTCAAAAGATGTGACTAAAGGTGGTCTTCCTACCTCAATCATTTACTTAAGGAAGTTCCTCATAAGTATACCCAGCCACTTGGGTTTTAGTTAATTCCAGGTGTAGTTAAGATGACAATCGAGAATATCAGTCATAGTAACCCCTTTTCAAAAAGATTTTTGTTGGAATCTTTTTAAAATGGAGTTTGAGAGAAAGCAGTAGGGAGCCAGGATGAAAAAAAGGGGCTAATGTGTATCTCCTCCAGAGAAGTGACCATAAACACTATATGGACATCTTTAATTTACTGCTTTAAACACTTAAATGAAGGGTAAGCTCTGACAAAAATTTAGAACTAACAATGAGACCCAATTAAAAGAAATCTCTTCAGTGAGTTTCAGGCGACCACTATCATCCACAGTGCCTTAGTGAATGAACCCTGTATAACTTTCTAGTGACAAAGCTATGAGATGGGACCTGCTCAAGTCAGAGATGACAACTCCTTCAAATCTGTATACCATGATTCATTTTGAACAAATGACCATAGAAAGAACCTCTCATAGCAGTCTTTAGATTTTTTTATATTCATAAAATCATGAGTGTGTCTGTGACATGTGGAAGAGTAAACCAGTTTAGAGGGTAACAAAGGGAAAAATGTGAGTGTGTGTCTCTGTGTGTGTGTCTATGTGTATGTGTGTGTTTGTGTGTGTATGTGTGTGTCTGTGTGTGTGTGTATGGTGATAGAGAGAGATTAGAAATGGGAAGATAGAAGGTTTTGGGGCTATATGATCAATGTATACATATGCATACATATTTCAGTACAAACTTGTTTTTGTGTAAAACAGTATCATGTACAATGAATATATACAATGACCATTTTAAAAATAAAAATAAAATAAGAAAGTAGTGAATGATTTATGATATTTATTCTAAATCATACTTTCAAGCGCAATTAGGTGGTTGAGATCCATCACTATTTTAGATGAAAGAGAAGTAATACAATGACCTTCTAGGTATAATACACAGGAAAGGCACCCTGAAAATCACTTCTCCTTCAAATCTATGAAGGCAAGAGCTCTCACTCAGCTCCAGCTCTGCCCTTCATCTAGTTTCCATAAACACCGTTAGCTGGGATCTGAACTAAGGGGCCGCTTTGTGGTCCCTCTCCTGTGTCTCTCCATCTTTCATCTTCACAAAAGTATATTCTGAAGAGAAGCAATTATGTGACACTGAGTGCTGCTGGAATATCAAAATATGTCTTTCTATGAAGGTTCCATTTTATTTCCTCTGTAAGGTTACCCCTCAAAGAATTGGTTTTTTGAGGCATGGCTTCTCTACAAACTTTTCTCTTTACTCGCCATTTTCTTACCAGCTCAGAGCAAAGCGATGCATTTTCAGCCGCCGCTGTTGCTAGATTCCTGCTATTTTCCTCTTCACACTGCCTATCTGATATGTTCTTTTAACTTTATGTATATGTATGTGTCTGTGAGCACACATGAGTGCAGGTGTCCATGGAGACTAGGGAGTCAGATGCCTTGCAGATAGGGTTGTGAGTCACCTGACACTGGTGCTATGACCCAAACTCCGATCCTGTCAGAGCAGTGCGTGCTCTGCACTCTGAGTCATCTCTCCATTCCCAATGACTCTTTTCAAAGGATAAATATGATGAGTAAACTGTTGCCACCCCCCCTCCCCCAAGTATTGACAACTCCTCACTACTTTTCTGTCCTCCTGGAAGAAAGAGCTGGGTTCAGCCTTATGGAGCCTGGCTCTGCCCATAAGGAGACAGCTATCCCTCCCCTGGAAGCTTCCATTATCCTTCTGCCTGGGAACAGACTTCGTTTATGGCTCCATGACGAGTTGCAGCAGAAGCTGTGTCCACATAACTACAGAAGTAATTAAGGGCACACAGGGTGGTCGGTCATGCAATCAGAGGAGGGAAATGTCCATAGAGCAAGTTGACAGAGACAATGCTAATGGGGAGCACGGGGGTAGCAGAGGAGACAGACTAGATTTGCAGACTTAGTCTTTCTCTAGGGCTCATTGTGAGCCCTGCTACAGTCAGGCGTGGTTTTGATGAGAGGAAAAGTGCTTTGGTTAACTTTAGCTGTAAGTATATATTGTAAGTTATAACTGTAGGATCTACGGTTGTAAACCAATGCCATTTTCAAAGGCCAACAAGCACTAGAGAAAATAACAAGGCTGATATTTTTTCACCCTTCCTGGCAGGAGGCTCATAGAACTGTGGCAAGAAGGTAAGCTGCATGGGTCATCCAGTTTGAATTGAATTTCTTTCTCTGCCTTTTACCAAGTGATGATGTGATTCTTAATGGTGATAAATTCTCAAGGTGGGCGTCACATAGTTTTCTTTAATATTTTGTTGTTGAGTTGCATTTACTATTTTTGGGGGGTTGGGGAGTGTCACTGTGTGCCATGGCATGCATGTGGAAGTCAGAGGCCAACTTATAGGAGTCTGGTCGTTCCCTTCAGCTAATGTGCTTCCCAGCGATTGAACTCATGGTAGCGCTGTGGCAAGTCCCCTTGCCTACTGAGCCATCTTGCAGCCCCTCAATTGTTGTTGTTATTATTTATGAAATGAACAGTAGTTATGTTACTAGGTCATTCAAGTTTCCCATTACTGTGACAGAATCCATGCTGTAATCAGCTCTCCAGAGGAAAGGATTTGTTTTCTCATAGTCTCTGAGGTTATAGCCCATGTTTCCATAGTGTGGCTTTAGGTCTGCGGTGACCCAGGGAAGGGTAAGAGGGTGTGGCAGAAGACGCCCACTCAGCTCATAGTAGTTAAAAAGTGTAGGAGAGGTGGGAAGCGACAGAAATGCCAGTATCGTCTTCCGGGGCCCATCCCCAGTGTCCTAACCTCCTCCCATCAGGCCTCAGCTCCTAAAAATTCCATCAGCTTCACACAGCATCTCTGTGGTGTCTACACCTTTGACACATGGAACTTGGGGAACATTAAGACTATAAACTATGGGGATTCTTTTATAGAGTTATAAAGACCAAATATAATGGGACAAATCAGGGTCTTATTAGGACTGCAGCCTATTCATGTCGATTTCCTCCCAAACTCGCATGTTGAGATTGAATACCTAATGTGACAGTATCCAGGAAGTGAGACTGAAAATGATTAGATTATTAGATTATTATTATATCCCAACCTCCGGAATAAGAGAGAAATTACTTTGTTCATAAAATACTCAGTCCAAATGAACTCCCAGGATATCCAGCCATGACACATACTAAATGTAACAAATGCCTCTCCTAAATCCCATTTAACAAATGGGCATGTTAATCCCTCCTGGTGTAATTTCAGAGATAGAAACAGTTACTTATCACTTGTGGGCATCCATCTTTGACACCTTTAAAGGAAAATATCTCAAAATATCTTCTGGTCATCTCTCTCCAGTCCCAAGAGTCTTATCTTTCACTGTGTACTTGAAAAACCTCTCCTTTAATCATTTTTTTTTCCATTTTTGCCAGACTAGTGCTTTAGCCAGATAAGATACAGAGTTCACATATGTATGGAATATGTGTTCAGGTGTGTGTGTGTGTGTGTGTGTGTGTGTGTGTTTGTGTGTGTGCAATGATATCCAATGTCATTCTCAAATATTCTTCACTTTTTTTTTACTGCAGTAGGGTCTCTCAGGCCGACTCAAAACTCACCAGCTTGACTGGTCTAGCTATCAAGCTCATTCTGGAGGCTCTCTCACTATCTCTCACTTTCTGGAATCACAGATGGGTCACAATGCCTGGCCGGCTTTTATTTATGACTTAGGGGTTTGATCCCAGGTCCTCACATTTGTGCAAAGATTCACAAAGGGAGGGGATGTTCTTAAATCAAGCCGTCACCTCCGCTCGTAAGTACTCCACCTTTGTAGCTGCGGATGCCTGTTTACCAACTCTTGCAGTGAGGTAATAGTGTCTTGCGCAGTGTGCAAAGGAGCTGATGGATGAGGGAGCTAAGGAGAGCTCCTGTGGAGAACGGATGGGTGTACGGATCAGATCAGAGCAGAGTTGTGATTCGACATCAGGCAAACTCATAGAGGTCAGGGGAGAGATAGCTCCCATTTTTATCATTTCCTTTGGAAAAAAAATGTGTGAGTTTTCAGAAAAAAAAAGAGGAAAAGAACAAGACTCGTGGATTCATATTATCTCCTGAGCACCCGAGAAAATAGAACAGAGAGTGCCTGGACTCTCTGCTCAGCCAAGAGTGCCTTGGTCAGGACCCCCGAGGAGCACAAGATATTGCTGCCATCACCCTCCTTGGACTAAAGTCTGCAGGATGAAAATCAGCCACGTCTCTCAGAATATGAAATTATTCTTATTTTTAGAGTAGCTATGGTCTTGCAGGAAACTTGAAAGGCAAGCTCCTCCTAGAACCATGTGTTCCAATCTTCTCCCCCAATGCACAGACTTTCCAGCGATCAATATCTTCACCAGAGTGGCTCATCTGCTACAACACATGAACCACACTGACAGGCCAAAAGCTCTGGAAGCTCACAGTTTACACTGTATTTGTTATTCAATGTATGCTCCCTGTGACTTGGAGCCAGTGCATGATGATATGAACTCCCTTGGCAGCATCATACAGTATGTTTCCATTGTTTAACAATCCACTCATCCATCCATCCATCCATCCATCCATCCATCCATCCATCCATCCATCCATCCAACTATCCATCCATCCATCCTCTCTGCCTCTCTGCAAGTCTCTGACTGTGAAAATTATCTTCATAGTTTTGTATTCTTTCCTATTTATAAATGACAATGCATGAGAGAGGCAATTTAAGATGCCCAGGTCTGAGGTAAATGACCAGGGACTTATCACAACCACCTTGCTTCAGGTTTTTGTCTTGTTTTAGGCTGGTGTCTGGATTCAGACTTTTATGCCTTCAAGGTGGAATTCCACCCTTAGCTCACAGCATTTCACTTTGCCAACTTTGTAGTCTTGCTCAGAATCCACTCTCCTTATATGCCCCAAAACACTGGCAGGCTTAAGAAGGATTAAAGTTAACTCTAAGCTTATTGCAAACCCCAATATCTTCAGTGACCAGGTAAATAGGATTAGACTGATGTTAAGGAGTGGGGATTAAAGAGGATAGGGAGGGATGGGGAGGTAGCTCGGTCAGTCAGGTACTCAGAGGACCTTAATTCAACCCACAGAACCCAGGAAAATATTTATGGTATAACCCTAACATTGGAGAACTAGAGATAGGTGGGTTGGGACCCCCTGGCAAGCTGGGTCATACTGCTTGGTAAGTTCCAGGTCACTGCAGATGGTACCTGAGTAAGAATACTTGAGATTGTTCACCCATATGTACACATATACATGTATACCTGCACATACATGAATACACACACAGACACACACGTATACGTCAAAAAGAGGGTGGTGTGGACTGTAGCTAACAGAAAACAAATACCCACTGTGACTTGGAGAGCTGACTATTCAAATTCTGACCTTTTGTTATTATGTAAGAAACACTGTCATCAGGGAAGTATAAACCTTAAAAATTGGGTTTGCCTATTAATCTTCATGAGTTTTAGGTCATAATATAATCCACAATAATTCCCACATCTGTCCACTTATAATGCAGGTTTTGAGCCCTGCATTTAAAAGTTCATGTCTAAACATTGTCATGTGGGAGGGGAGGGTAGTTGTGCTGTAGTTCAAACCTTTGATATTACCAGGGCATCTTTGCTCTTATGGGAAGATGAATAGCCATTTCATAGACCTATGGCTTGTGTGTAGAATCCTGGTTCTTTCACCCAGTCTCACAGCTTGTAGGTCAATGCTGCCCTCATACCACTCTGCCCCTCTGAGTCATGGTTTAGACAGGTGCATAAGACTAATCAGAAATGGCTTTTTCCGCTGCTGATTGGATTTGGAGGTTAAAGAAGGAGGATAAGAAAAGGATTGGTTTTCGGGGATTATACGATTGACCCAACTTAGTATTTCTTAAGCTACTGTGTAATTGAAATGATTTTTATAATATGTTCTCTCCTTCAGAGGCACTCAGCCTTAGAGGGCCATTGCCACTCCTTTATAAATTAAAAAAAAAAAAATTCTTTTGGACTACCTGGAGTAAAAGTACCAGCTAGTTATTCTATCCCACAAGGCTAAAATTCCCATTAGTGTCCACTTAGCTTTTCCTTTTCACAAATTCCAATGGACTTGAAAGGGGGCTTCTCTATAGCAACTCCCTCTAGGGTGACCAAGGGGTCTGCTTACCCCTCACTCTGACATACAACTTTCTTTATCCATCAACAGTGGAGAAGCATGCTCACAGCTGGGGAAGGTGAGACATCATTTCTCCTAACCTCCACTGCCCAGAACTGGTCATGTGACTCCTGTTCCCATGCAAGAAGGTGAAGAAGATGTGTCTTTCATGATTCTAGGAATGTGGAAAAATATAGAGTGATAAAAATATAATATTATCCCTATGAGGGAGAATATGAAGTCAGAATCAATGGAAGAAGGCCAACACTGATCTGCAATCATGAGATTTTTCCTGCTAAAAGCTTGATTTTTCTCTCAGTTTAACTGTGTGTGTGTGTGTGTAAGAGAGAAAGAGAGAGATACAGACAGACAGACAGACAGACAGACAATCAGCAAGACCACTTCCATGAGGTTGAAGAACGGGAGGACATGGGGAAGCTATGGAAGCCGATGCTGCCTGGGGAGTACTCTCACCAGTCAGTCAGCTTCCAGAAAGGCATGCCTGACCCTGTTGAGTGATTCTTTGGAGTTTGATTCTGGTTCCAGAATCTAGAAGGACCAACAAACGAGAGGTCCTCTCTAGTTCTGTAGGATTTGGGAAAGTTGGCCATTTTTAGAGAATTGACCAATCTCTTTGTGCCCATTCGTTTTTCCTTACAAAAACATGCATACTCTAATACACTGAGAAGCCTGGGGCTTTGTTTCATGGACACAGATTAAAGAAAAATAAAAAATAAGCCCTGTGTGTGATGTATATGTGCATGTATATGCATACATGTGTGTGCGATATGTGTGTCTGTGGTGTATGATATGTGTATATGATCTCTGTGTATGATGTATTTGTGTCTCTATGTATGGATAATGTATGTATGTATGTATGTGAGAGAAAAGTGTGTGTGTGTGTGTGTGTGATGTGTTTGATGTATGTGTAAGAGAGATGTTTTGTGTGTGTGTGTGAGCGTGCATGCGTGCACATGTGTATAATATGTGTGATGTGCATGTGTGTGATGTATGTGCATGTGTATGGGCATATCAGAAGATAGCTCAGGAGTTGGTACTCATCCCTTTTTTTGGGTCAGGGTCTCTTTTGGTGTTTTCTTTATCTATATCAGGTGAGCTGCCCCACAAGGTTCTGTCTTTAGCTCCTCTCTTGCCTTAGAAGTACTGGAATCACAGAAACACACAGCCACCATCAAGTTTGAATCAGTTCTCGGGATTTGAGCTCAGGCCCTCACTCTTGCATGTCAAACACCTTGACCCGTGTCACCTTGTTAACCCACATCACAGAATGTTCTGCCTTATGTTTTAGAAACAAGCACCAGTGTTCCTTATGAGCCTGACAGAGAAAAATTGGCTCAGAAACAAGGAAAAATGAAATGCCTCTTTATTTTGTATATGAGCAAATACACGAGTAGGGAAAACATCAGACACACAGTGGCCTTTAATTAAGAGGAAATAAGTCTTGTACAGAATATCATATTTGCATTAATACACAGATTTAGATGCTAGACATTCTCTAAATTTAACTGCTTCCTGCAGAGATAAAGCAGCCATTGCTCAGCTCACTCTCAGAAGCAGGGGCTGAGTTCGCTCTGATGTATCCCAGTATCAGAGCACCTGGCTCACTAGAATACCTCTTACCTTTATGTCTAGGTGTCTGGGCACAGACCTCTATAGCTATCAACATCAGAGTACTAAGGATACTAGAAGATGATACTAAGCTTTGCAAAGCCTTCATCGGTCTTTTAGGGCTTTGACCATAAATAGAAAAGATTTGTAAGAGGGGAGAGGAGAAAAAGGAGGAGGAGGAGGAGAAGGAGGAGGAGGAGGAGAAGGAGGAGGAGGAGGAGGAGGAGGAGAAGGAGGAGGAGGAGAAGGGAGGGAGGGAGAGAGAGAAACAGAGAGAGAGAGGGAGAGAGACAGAGAGAGAGGGGTTGAGAGAAAGAGAGAGAGAGAGAGAGAGAGAGAGAGAGAGAGAGAGAGAGAGAGAGAGGTTAGGATGTTGGTAAGCATAAGAACCTTAGGTTAATAAAGTTTGCAGTTGTTGTTTCATGTCTCAATGTCTCAGAGCTGCTTGCTTTCTCATGTTGGTGTATGTGTCTCCATGTGCAGGTATTTGTGCCTGTGTGCCTACAGGAAGACATTTGAGAAAACCGTCGGATATCCCTTTTCTATAATGCTCTACCTTATTCCTTCGAGAGAGAGTCTATCCACTGAACATGGAGTTAAACTGGCATCCACCAAGCCCAAGTGATCTTCATGTCTCCACCTTCCATAGCACTGGGGTTACCAAGCCCGTGTTTAAACGTAGGCCCTGGGGTCAGAGCTCAGGTCCTTATTCTTGCACAGGAAGTACACTCTTATCTTCCAAGCTGCCTCCCAGCCCGTAGGAAAGTCCTGCTCTTATCAAATTAAGCAGAGGTTGAGTTAGTGGAGGTCATGCTTTGTTTCTAAGAATCCAAATAGCTGACTCTCAATTTTTTAGCAAGCTTAAGATTAGTAGAGGGCAAATTGCAAAGCATATTTTATATGCCCCATTTAACTGGCAGATTAAGTGTACACAAAAAGTAATCGCCTCTTCATGTAGCTAAAGTACAAGAGGCCCAGACAGAGGAACCATGCCCCCTAATTTACAGTCCAGGGGAGAACTTTCTCTGGAATTATTGTCTTAACACTAAAGAGAATACAGTATGGCAATGCTGAAAGAAACACAGCGCAAGAATCATTGTATCTTTTGTTTCTTCTAGGTGAAACTTTTCCCACCTGAATAAGCCCTGCAACACGTCTCCTGGGCCCACTGAGCTCACAGCAAGGGCAGTCAGACAGACCTGGTGGAGTTGGATGCTCACTTATTCCTCTCAGGATTAGACTTGAAGTACTCTTAGAAGCACTGTCTTCATATCCTGTTTTCAAAACGGTATCTGGATTTCCTTCAGGGCTAAAACCTTGCATTTCTCTCCTGTGGTCTGAACACTCGAGTTGGCTCAGGGAGATCCAAAGAGATTAGTGCAAAGGTAAATTATAGCCTAAAAAAATCCATTAAAAGAGAGCTCTGTGGTTAAAATTGCTTCCTGCTCTCACCTAGGACCAGACTTTAGTTCTTAGCACCCATAGGCAGCTCACAATGGCCTATAGCTCCAGTTCCAGAGGATCTGATGCACTTTTTCTGGTCTCTCAGGGCACCAGCACACATGAGCACATACCCCAACCTGCAGCACATACACATAAATAAAAATAAAACATTTAAAAAGAGAAATAACTCCTGAAGCATTCAGTGTCAGAGTAAGCTCCATAAAAATAAATTTCTGGCTGGGCGATGGTGGCGCACGCCTTTAATCCCAGCACTTGGGAGGCAGAGACAGGCAGATTTCTGAGTTCGAGGCCAGCCTGGTCTACAGAGTGAGTTCCAGGACAGCCAGGGCTACACAGAGAAACACTGTCTCGAAAAACAAAAAAAAACAAACAAACAAAAAAAAAACAAACAAAAAAAAATAAATTCCTGGAGGAAGTGAATTTCAACAAAATGATGTATCATCAGAGAACTTTAACTGGAGTGCCGTGTTTCAAACGTCACTAATGAAAAAAAATCTCTCTGTCCTGCCTAAAAGCATGGCTGACACCATGAGCCATTATTATCCCGATATAGTCTACTCAAGAATGTTGATGAGGATGAGGGTGGAGAGACTGCTCAGTGGTTAAGAGTGCTTGCCGCCCTTCCAGAAGATCCAGTTCAGTTTTCCAAACCCACATTGAAGAGTTTACTTGCCTAAAGTTCTATGGTAGTGATTCTCAACCTCCTCAGTGCTTCAACCTTTTAACACAGTTCCTTAAGTTGTGGAGACCCCCAACTGTAAAATTATCTTTATTGCTACTTCATTATTGTAGTTTTGCTACTGTTTTCAATCATAATGTAATGTGTGTTTTTTTCTGGTGGTCTTAGGTGAAAGAATTCATGACCCACAGGGAAGTGCTGCTCTAAGCGATCCAACACCCTTTTCTGGTCTCCACAGGTACCCACACTCATGTGTACATGCTAAAAAGACATGTACACATATGTTCATACAAATAATTAAAATTAAATCTCTAGTATATAAAATAGAATTTGAATAAGTTCCAGCTTTCATTTCCCCATTCTCTGCGTCAAAGAATATTTCGAGGATATGCTTTTTTTTTGTCAACAATAATAAAGCATTAAAGACACATTTACAGCCTGTGGTTTTCAACATGCTTATTTCAAAGTCAAAAAAGACCCACTTCTGGGTGGTATAGTCTCTTCTAGCTCATCCTTAAGTGTATTTTCTTGTTCTGAGCTCTAGTCTACGTATTGTAACAAGTCCTTAACCAAGTCAATAGGGGACAAAATCTCAAGTGAATTCACTGCTAAGAATGTTCTCAGCAACTGGAATCATGAAAATCTAAACGTGGGCTTTTGGGGTGTCTTATCTCACTTAGTTGTTACCTTGAATTCCTTCAAAAGAACACTGCTTACTCTTACTCCATCTCACTCACTCAGCACAGCTAACTCTTCTGCTGCATTTCACTTTTATAGATCTACCTAGTTAACTGCCTGATGTAGGGAGAATAACCCAAAGTATCTTATTTCTTTGAACTCATCTAAAGTTCATAAGTGTTTCTTTTAGATTCGCAAGCTCTCATGTAGCCCAGACTGGATTCAAACTCCCTTGGGTCCATAACCAGACAGCATCTCATTCTTTTATAGACCCATCTAAACTTCATAATTATTCCTTCTACACCAGGTAGCCCAGACTGGTCTCAAACTCAAGGAAGACCTTGAACTTCTGACACTCCTGTTTCTACCTCTAAAGCACTAGAATTATAGATGTGTACCCTCAGGCCTTGTTTATGCAATGCTGGAAATTAAACCAAGGCCCCTTTATATGCTAGGCAAGCCCTGAAAACAGAGAACTGAGCTACAGCCCTTGTAACTGCTTTCAGATTTGAGTCAAAACTTCTTGACAAGTGAAAGAAAATACTTCAATTATCACTTACTGATAATTGTAGGAAGAAGTCTAGCTTCCCAGTGATCTACCCTAGTTACCAAAAGATGAGCACAATTCACTTTTCATATGGAACTATGCGAAAAGACTAGAGATTGGGGGATATAGTGGATTATCACAGCAGGCGTAACTGAATCACAAGTGTCATCATGAGAGGAAGACACGAAGTAAGTTTTAGAGGCTTCAGATGTAAGGATGGACACTATTGTTTCTTTTTTTAAAATCTGACAAAGTACATTACAGAACTAACTTTATTGTAGGAAATATTTATTTTGATTTACAGTTTTAAGGCATACGTCCTAGGATAGAAAGTAAGGTATGGCTCCACTCACAGCTCTGCTGGTATATCAGGAGCTTATGGTGTGAGTTGTTTATGTTCTGGTAGATCAGAAATCAGACGAGAAGCAGAGGTAGATGTCACCTACAAGGCCTGCACCAGGTGACCTATTTGTGCTAACCAAGCCACAGTTTCACATGTTCCAAACCTGCCTATAGCACTGACACTATCTGGAGAGCAAATATTCTCACATATGATCATGTGTGGGCCACGGTTATGTTTACAATATAATATCAGGACAGAGGTCTCAGACGAAAGTTCCTGTAATGTTAGGTTTGGATATTGAAAGAGGTCACTAGAAAGGAGGCAGGAACCTCTGGAAGGCAGAAATGACAGGTAGTTCTGCCAAAATAGTTTTTAAAAAGACCTTATTTTGAATTTCTCATCTTTTAAAAGACAAGACAATGTGTTTATGCTGTCTGAAGTCACTGAATTTACGGTGATTTATTATGGAGTCAATAGGAAATGTAAAACAAATGGATATGGTGGTATTCATGTAAATTCTCACCTACTGGGAAGGCTAAAGAAGGAAGGTCACACCTTCAAGGCGTGTCTGCACAATGGACATTCAAGGCAGCTTGGGCAACTTAATAAGACCTTGTCTCAGGATAAAAACAGTTAAAAAGAGTTAGGAGGCTTAGTATAATGCTCAGTGTAGTGCATTTGCCTAGAATATTCAAGACCTTAAACTTAATTCATAGTGCATCAAAAAAGGAATATATATATATATATATATATATATATATATATATATATATATATATATATGGAATACACACACACATATTTATACATATATATACATATATATGTATGTATATATATATATGGAGAGAGAGAGAGATGATGATGCCTAACAAAAATTAAAAAGCTATTTATCCTTTTTAAACTAAAAGAAGAATCTACTTAATACACTTTAAATATAAGAAAACACAGACATATCATGCCCTTAATGCACTGCAAGGACTCAAAGTGAGTCACTCCTGATGTGGGAGTAACCTTCCCTGTTTTCAGTGTCTCAGCTTAAGGGTGTATTACACCACACACATGAGAAAAACAAAAATGCCTCCTAAACTTTTAGTTAGTACTGTTAGATCATTTACTGCATCTAAACAAAACCTTAAGAAAGACCTACCTGAAAATGGAAGTGGAAAAGCAGTTCTATTAGAAAAATCGCCATTCTGTATATCATAATATGTCACTTAACCCAGTTAGTTATTTGACATGTTTATACATTGTTTCACAAAGTTTATAACTCTGAGTAGAGGTGTTATAAAACATATAGAGCAAGAGACCATGTGGTGACTGCCAAGGATGGCTGGTCTCATGAGATCATGGACATCTTGATGAGTCACTGTAGGGCTTTGGTCCATGCTTCAGTCTAACTAGAAAGACGGTGTGGACTGGGGACCAATGTGAAAGTCATTCATGAGACTGCAGCCAGGCTGGTGTGATGGCCATAATACAATCCCAGAGTAGAAGTCAACAAGGAAACTAAATGAGTGAGATTGTGTGTGATAGTGTGAGGGTGGGCCAATGACTGGTGGGCCACTTGTGTGAATGTGACAGTTAGCTTGAGTTTCTCTCTCTGTCTCTATGTCTCTCTCTCTCTCTCTCTCTCTCTCTCTCTCTCTTTCTTTGTCTTTGTGTGTGTATGTTTTCATGTGAATTTGAGTGTGTTTGTGAGCATATATGCATTGCTTGAAGCAGGATCTCTAATGTTTCTGCCCCTGTACTGAATCCTTCTGGTGAGACGGCCACAGTATTCGGAGTGATTTGCGTGTACTCTATCTCTGTGTACTACAAAATCAAGGTTCTTTCTCTCAAGTGGATCTGAAGTGAGTCTGCAGTTTGTGGGGGCCTTGGTTAAAAATTGCATTGGCTAATAAGATTCCTCTCACTCTGGAGATGATCTTTGAATACTTGGGAGGCTCAAAGTTATCAAAACAAATGAAAACTCACAAGAGAGAAAGAAGAACATGAAGAAAGCGCTCTGTTGACTCCCCTTCATTACACACTGAAATAAAAGACCCACTTAAAAACCCAGCATGCAGATGATAGCACCCTTTGCAGCAGAGAGGCACTTCCCAATGCCATTACAGGAGAAAGATTAGCATCCTGAATGGTCACTTACATCATTTTTAATGTATATAAGTGGCACATTCAACACAGGGACATCATAGCAAAATACACCATCAGAAGAAAACATAGGCACATTATGCCCACAATGCATTTCATTCTATGATTGCTTTTAAAACTATTCCACAGACAGAGGGAGGCTCTCATCTGAATGTGCAGTTCTTCTGTTGTAGGATAAGATGGCGCATGGACCACAGCCATACAAAAACAGCAGGTCTAGAAAAAGAGAAAAAGAAAAAAATATGGCTATCACATTTTGGTTATCCCTTTCAGAAATTATGAAAATGAGAACAAAGCATTGTTTCACGTGTGTGTTTATGTGTATCCCGGTGCCACATCCCCAATATTCATTTTAGGCTGTGGTAAAAATGCCTCTTTCTGTATTGAATCAGTGATTCAGTAGTTAAGAATCTTGCTGCTTTTCCAGAGGACCTGAGTTTGATTCCAAGCATACAGCCCAGAAGCTCACAGTAACATGTAACTCTACCATCCATTGCTGTCTTTTATCATTGAGGGCGCCTGCGTGCTGTGCATGAACACACACACACACACACACACACACACACACACACACACACACACTAAAGATGAGAAACACAAACCTCACCTTTCCTTTAGTCTCTATTTAATGGACATTGAGAGGCTGTCTTGAAGTTCACCTCAAACCACAAGGAGCTGCTGGGTAGAGGTCTCTGCTTTGGGCTAGAATCAATGCCATGTCCCATAACAGATGAAGAGGAGAAACTGATCAGGGATACTCAGAAATGGTGAAGTGTATCCTAGTTAGCTTTAAGGATCTACTTGACACAGCCTTCAGACATCTGAGAAGGGAGCATCAATTGACAGGTAGCCTAAAGCAGATTATTTTATAGGGGAATTGTCTTGAATATTAATCATTATAAGAAGGCCTGGATCACTGTGGGTCGCACATCCCTGGGCAGGTCAAACAAATTAGTGCCATTGAGCCCACAAGCAGAATTTCTCTGTAGTTTATACTTTTCTTTTTTGACTGTGAATGAGTTCCCTTGGTTGGAGGCAATGCTTTGTGGAATTGTGGAATGGGAAATCTGACTTCGGATTCCTATGTGGACTTCTCCTGCCATGGCCTGTGACGCTGAATGCAAGCCAAAGAAACCCTTCCCCCCTAAAGTTGCTTTCATCAGGCTATTTATCAGAGCAACTTGAGGAAAACTAGGGAAGTTAGTGCAGTGGACTGCAGGTAGAGGAAAGATGTGAAAGGTAGGAAGAAATTAAAAGTACATGGGACCCTTACAGAATTCTTTCAGTCTGATAAAGGTAGACAATCTATTTCTCAGGTCAACACAGACATTTTGTGCTGTGTATCTACTGTTTATAACATATTGCTGTAGCTAGTCTGCACAGAGACAGATGATGTTGTGTGGCTCCTCATGTTTTCAATTCATTAGGAAGGACAGATATTTAATTCCTGACCTTTTAGGAGGCAAGTTGAAGTGTGCTGTGATTAGAGACTTATACACACCATGACATGAGGTGAAAAGATGACTTGATTTTGACTTGAATGTCTTTATTAAGTAGATACCATCAGCAAGGACTTTAAGAGTAACATCCAACATGCCTCCAACAATGGTACTCTGATGATACACATGAGGCTGGTGGATTATGTAACAGTTTTAACCTCAGATGAGTGTGCATGTGAGTGTACGTGTAGGTGCATGCATACCTTTATGAGTTCATGCCTGTGTGTACATTCCTCCATGTGTGTATGTGCTTGTGTGTGTGTGTGTGTGTGTGTGTGTGTGTGTGTGTGTAGTGTAGTGTTTGCTTCTAGCAGAGAAAAGAGGAGAGCATTTGGTGTTCTACTCCATGAACCTCTCTCTTATTCCTTTGAGATAGGGTCTCTCACTGAACTTGGAGCTTGCTCCTTTTTCAGCTAGTCCTGCTAGCCAGAAAATCCTTGTGATTTCCATCTACATTCCCAACAACACCAGGGTTATAGGCATACATGTGGACAGATCTACCTTTTTATGTGGGTATTGCAGTCCAAATTCTGGTCTTCATGCTGACACTCTTATTCTCTTACCCATCTGCTCACTCAGATTTTTTAACTTTTCTTGGAGTCATGGACCTCTCTAAGAAGCCAATGAAATGTACTTATAGACCTGTACATATTTTGCAATAATTTGCTGGGATTTATGACTTCTATGGAGCCCTTTCTTTAATGGCCAAAACCATGCAAGAGAGCATATTTGCTAGCACAAAGCTCACAGAAGATACTAAGTGAAGCTCCTGATGAGGCTGAAGAAGAAATTCCCATCCTGAACAAGGGACATATTAAGACCATATCAAAGATAAATAAATGGAAGCTCAACTTAGATTTGACTATAATAGGCCCTGGATCTTATCATCTAGTGTCTGATCTTCGAAAAGAACACCAGTGTCAACAGATAATTCAAGCTGAGGGGATACCTCATAACACTCTGGGTAGAGTAAAGCTCATGGTATTCTACAGAGAGAAATAGGAGAGGATTCTTTGGACTATGGAGAATGATCTTCAGGGAATGTCTTTTTGCCGGGGAACCATATTTATTCTGACCTCTTCATGCAATGCTCAACTTCCAATTCTGTTCTTAGGGAAGTAGAGACAACTGACATGGGAGAACACCCTGCCTAGCCCTGCCTACTTCATTTTATCCAGATTGATTATTCCTGAATTCAGAAGCTTCTGCTGCTTCACACAACTCCAGTTGTCTTTAGGTTGGCTGTTTTATTTGTATTTCCAGCTCCTGTAGTAAAACACCCCAACTGTAAGGAAGGAGGGGGCTATGCACCTCACAGACTCAGCTAAGGCCCATCATTGCAGGGAAGTCAGGCAAAAATTTGGAGCAGCTCGTCACACCATATTTACACTTGAAAATAGAGAGCAGTGAATTTATGAATGCATACACATGCTCAGGCAGAGTCCTCTATTCTTACACAGTTCAGGACCTGTGCCTAGGGAATGGTACCACCTACTGTGGGCTGGGTCTTCCCACATCAATTAAATTTATTAAGACATCCTCCCCACCTCTACATGCACACAAACATGTCCACAGGCCAATCTGTTTTAACAATACTTCATTGAAACTCTCTAGGTGTGTCAAGTTGGTAATTAAAATTATTACTGGCTGATCCTGCGATCTCCTGATTTATCAACCCAGGATGATTTGTACTCAGATTCTAGGCTAGTCACTGCTCTCTGTTCTCTTTTTGAATGCTGGTGTTCTATAATCTATTTTCACCTTCATTTTCATTATCTAGACCCTCCAATAACTTCCCACACCCTTAACCTTCTCCTTTCCTTTTGAAGAACTACTTGCTTGCCTTTCTCTGGTGCCAAGGTCAACATTGCAAACCTCCTTTACTTGAGAGCAGTCTCCTTACAATGAGAGACATGAGCACATTCATTTTAAATCTATGCATGTCTCTTACAGTATATACCTAGGTTGGTCCTATAATTTAGATATTATGCGTAGTACTAAAATGAACACAAATGTGAAAATACCTCTGTGACATCAGAAGGACTCATGTTTTGGGTAAGTATTGTGTATTTTCCCAGAAGCCACCAGAGCATACGGCATATGGGGCTGGGTGAGACCTCTGTTGCCAGCACCAGGCAAGGAGCAAGCATGCATTTTTTAAAAGTTACACCCTACAGAAGTCCTTTCCCCAGAATGGACAGTTCTTCCTGACAGATCACATATGAATCAGACCAGGGAAAATGCAGTGCTGCCGAATTGCCCCTTTCTGCTCAGTGCATCTATTCCCTTCCTGCTCTGGGTGTGACTGTTCCTTCTCTTGACATCCTTTGACAGCAGAACCCAGCTTCCTGGCTTCCCAGCTTTGACTGCAGCAACTCTCATGGAATACCCCAGGCCTTCAGTGCTAGTTGGAAATCTGAGACAGTCATCTTCATAGGTGGAGCATATAGTGTGTTCTTGGCCCCTCCAGTACAGATGACTCCTCAACCCCTAACATATAAACCAACAAATCCCCATTTACAAAACATACATTCTATTGTTTCTATTTTTCTAGAGGATCTTGACGAATATATATCCCCTCAAGTTATTGGATGAGTATAGACACATAAAGGAATCTTAGGAAAGAACTTGATCATTTCTTTAATCCGTTGTCATCCCAGCTTCTTATGATGGTGACTGAATTTGGATAGTATAAATGTGAACTACCACTCTATTTTCTGTTCAACTTCTCTTCTTTTTTCTGCTTTTTTTGCATTTTCCCACTTATTTATTTTATATAGAATTTGGAGAGTTTTTGAACCACTGTGAAAACACTTTGATAAAACTTCAGATTAAAAAAAATGCTTAGCTGTGCTTTCTTCAGAGAACAGGAAGATTATCCTGGCCACTCTCTTCCTGCAGACAGCATAAAGTTTGGGAAATGTCAGGTTTTGGTTAGTTATTTGGAGATTAAAAATTTTTTATTTATTTTTTTGTAGTTGTGGGATGTTGTCATGAAAGGTCCTCTGGGGTTATCTCATGCAGATCCCTCATTTAGCAGGTGGACAAATTATGGTTTGAAAGGTCAGGGATGGTCAATGGTCAGATGTCTGTTAGCAGTAGGGCTCATTAAGAGCGCTGGCCTCCTGACTCCTAAGTTCAGGGCTGTTTATCTAATGACATATGTTAGTAAATAAGGAAATGGCATTATTATTGTTGTTTTATTGATATAGTGTAAGGAAGCATCTATGCCAGCTAAAGACCTATACAACGGAGATTCAGAAAGACAACAAATGAAAAGATGATGTCTGATGAGTAATGACAAACACTCAAAGCTTTATGGAATATGCCTACTTAACACACATCCGTTTACATAGCATCTATGTTTTCCACATGCACACATAAGCTTTATGTTTATTCCTAGCACTTAGTAGCCAGAGGCTAATAAGGACTCTAATGTATATAATTTGCAACAAATTTACTTTCACAATCAGCTGGAGAAAAAAAAAATCCCAACCAACAAGTGGAAGCTCAGTGCTATTTTAGTGAAAAGTGTCTATTCTGTGAATGCTCTGCTTCAGACACAAGTTGACTTGTACAAAGTGTTCCTCATAAACTAAAAATTGCTAAATGTGAGAAAAATTTATGGGTATGAAGCTATAAAAAACGAGTCCACTGTTAACCAGGAATTGTAAGTGTACCCTGCTATGCCCTGCTTTTTACTTGGGTAATCCAAGTCCAGTGCTCAAATTTCGTAGAAGCACATGAGTAAAGGATCCATCTTCCTGGAACCCAAACTGAATATTTACGATTTGGAGCCTTACTTTCTTCTCCATCTCTACAGTGTCAACCATCTAATTATATAGAACATTCTCTTTCATCTCATGTCCTCACTCATCATTCTTTCTTCCCCTCCTTAACATTTTTCCTTTATCTCTTTTGCATTTAGTAAAAGAAATTCTATGAAAGCAATTTCATTCTACTGCAAGATTTAATATAGGGAGATAGAACTCTGACCTACAATTTCTGCACCAATCAGCTCTATGAAGTCAGACAGAAAGGAAAGCAGACAGACATCCTTGCAGCCCTAATATTGTTTGATGGTATTTTTGAAAGTAACGGATCAAAGGCTATGATCTGTATCAGGGAGAGATTTGTTTTGTTTTGCTTTTTTTTTGTTTGTTTGTTTTTTTTTTTTTTTTTTTTTTTTTTTTTTTTTTGTGAAGGGTGAGCTCATACCCATTTTAGAATTGGGGCACAAAAAATTCTTTTTCTCAGCACTCAACTTTGTTTATGATTTAGTGGTTCAGGACTTTATAAGAAAGCAGGCTGAGCAAGCCATGTGAAGCAAGCTAGTAAGCAGAACCCCTCCCCTGACTCTGCATTAATTCCTGCCTCCAGATTCAGGCTCTGTTTGAGATCCTGTCCTGACTTCCTTTGGTGATGAACAGCGATGTGGAAATGTAAGCTGAATAAACCCTTTCCTCCCCAACTTGTCTTTTGGCCATGGTCTTTCATTACAGCAAATAGAAACCCTAACTGAGACATATCCTAAGTGTTGAGAGTAGCATATAAGGGATATATAGAGAACATGTGAGGAGTCATGAGAAGAGACGCTCTCCCAGAGCATCCTTAACATTTCAAAAGAGAGAAGTCACAGTCTGCAGCTCTGCAGTTATCGTCCCCTCTATTATGCTGGATGCCTGTCAGAGCTGTGTTATGGTTTAGGGCAGAAAGAGGATCCTGTGGATATCTTTGTAAATTCTCGTCTCTTAAGGGTCCTAGAAAAGTTTGTCTGGTTACATTTTTTATCCCGACTTCTCTTCCTCTCATGGACTTCTCTCTTCATATATTCCTTGCCTTGCCCTCTACTGAGAATATTTCCTCTCTAAGCTGAGACTGGAGCCCCCCGGAAGGATATGAAGTGGAGACAGCCTCTTTCCTGGTAGGCAAAGCTCTGGTTTTAGGTACAGGGCAAATTCCGGATAGATTCTACATTCTTATTCATCTTCAAGAGAAGCTCTAATCCTGAAGAACACTTTCTCTGATCCTCTGCCTTGAGAACCGGTCAGGATCTTTGCAGGTGAAGTTCACAGAAGGGTGGGGATTCCATAGAACTATCACCCAATGTCAAGAGTGTCTTATTCTTTAAAGATTTATTTATTTATATGTATTGTGTTCTGCCTGCTTGCATTTCTGCAGGACAGAAGAGGGCACCAGATCTCATGATAGATGGTTATGAGCCACCATGTGGTTGCTGGGAATTGAACTCTGGAAGAGCAGCCACCAGCAGTTTTAACCGCTGAGCCATCTCTCCAGTCTGAATGACTTATTCTTAATCTAGGCTACTTTAGCCTCCAACAATCTTCAGTTATCACCAAATGTTTTTGATTGGTTTTGTTTTGTTTAGAAGTCTGGTGGTTTTCACTTAGATGTATCTATTTTACTTGTACATGCTTTAGTCTGCAAAGTTTGGGTTGGCACATTGCTTTGAAGCCTACATTTTTTCCTTCTAGTTGATTTAAGGAAAGTCATTGGCATTCAATCTACCTTTGTTCGCTTGTGAAATAGAAAGTCCTTATCCAAGCTCTTCATACACTGTATCTGAAACTAGAAGTCTAAAACTGGTCAAATTTTACTTTTACCCACATATTATTTTTAAAGTAGAAATTGCTTAGAAATTGAGGTTTTATTATTGGTTTAGAAATTGAGGATCCCCCATTAGTAGGAGAATTTAGGCAGTAGTGGCCATTAACAAAATAAAAACAGCAGGTTCTATCTTGGGGCAGACGACCTCCAAGGCCATGGGCTTTTGCCCAGAATTGATTACATAACCAGACTTGAAATTCCTTCCAGTGAAGTAGGCCCCAAGTTATTTGAGAAGGTGGTAATTTTGTTTAAATGACTTTTTTAAACATTGTGTTTTGAAATTAGCTTACTAGCTAATGGGTTTCCATAAGGCTTTTTCATAGAGCCTTAGTTTTGGTCAACCTACCCACTACCCTCCCCTGTATTCCATCTTCATCACCCTTACTTCATCCTTTAATCTCCACTGTTCCCTGTTGTGTTGTTACTTCATGGGTGTTCTATACTTCTTTCAATTGTGCTTTAGTTGAATTGTATGGTAGCAGACTTTTCAGACTCTCTTCCTTTTGATTTAGCCCCTTTTCCCTTGGGCCTCTGACTTCTCCTATATTCCCATGCTCCTCCCTGCTTAACTTTTAACTTTTGCATATTCCATTACTTTTATTTCATCTACAGTATATTCCTTCCTCTTTTAGCATGCCCACTCCCCTTACTATCCCTTCTAGCCTCCTGACTTTCACTTGTGATCCATGTTGCACACAAAACCATGGACCTTAGGATGCTTTCAATCTTAGTCAGAAATTTCTTTGTCTAGTGGGGAGCATTCACTGAAGAGATATTTAACTAGTCAAAGTCTCAGGAATGACAGAAAGACTGCTCAGCTCAGAGTGGAAAATCTATACTACCCACTACCAACACCACTCGGGAAACATTAAGCAATAGAAAGTAGAAAGAATATAAGAGCCAGAGAATGAGGGAGAGGTGCTGTGTTCTAGACTTGGCATGGTTAAGGTAATCAAAACCTATAGCAATGGTCATCTACAGAAGACCTCCAAGATCAAGCCAGTCAGGTCTCACATCCCACCCCTAACAGAGGAGCTCCTGATAATGGGTAGCTGCTTGGGGAAGGAATAGTACTCTTTTTTTGAGGCTATGGCCATTTGTAGGTTTAGTATGCTTCAGCGAATGATCCCCTACCCCCTACATTTACAAGTGGGCAGCACTAATTTGAATTAGTGTATTATAAAAATACATGAAACTGAGAAAAATAAGGAGTTGGGGAAGGAAGCAGGAGGATATACAATCAGATTTCATTATAAATATGTTTGGCATTATCAAATTAAAAACATAGAGACAGACTTAGAAGAAAGCTTGATTACAATTTTACTAGTGTTTGAGAGGGAAAACAGGACAGGCAAGGTGGAAAATCCCAACAGGGAGATGGAGATGGAGAAAGGAGATGGAGAAGAAGAGAGAAAAACATGCCTTTTTGCAATGAAGGTTGGCAAGCTCCATGGTGGAAGGGGATGGCCCTTCAGAGAAAGACCGAGAAAGCTCAGAGAACCAGGGAAATCATCCTCGTGCTCTGGCCTGGACCTGAAAGAAGAGGACACAAGTGGAGAAGGAAAAGGTACATTTTAGAAAGTAGAACTCCAGAAAGTAGACAGGCTTAGCATGGAGGATCTGTAAGCTGCTGCACTGATGGAGGATTTTCTAGGACATGTAAGTACATTCTCTCAGTAAGAGGACATTTATTCCTCCCACTGCCTTAGCATGTCTCCAGGTGAATCATCTTTTCAGGACAGGATGAGGAAGACTCCTGGCTAGGTGATTGACAGGCCCAGTTGAAGTAACTCTTTAGAGAGTTTGGAGCAGATCACGTCATCTTATCCTCAGGGTTGGAGATAGAGTCGTTTTGGGGCCAGGACGTCTGAGGACAGATGGCTGTGATGTTTTCCTTTCTAGTGTTACAGGGAAATGGGTGGTAGAACATAAAGCTGGCTGTGAGGGAGGGTTCATCCTCAGTGGCTTCTAATGCTACTAATCCTTGTCTAGCCACTTACCATTAGCAAGCTAAATGGCCAATTGTAACCCCAGGGGTGAAATGTCCACTTCTCCTATGACACAGCTTTAAGTGAGAAGTGGGCACAGGGAGGGGCTTGAGACCACTCTGAATGTCAGGGTAACCGGTATTTCCTGCCTTCTTTCTTCATGGGTTTTCAAGCTTTCCATTACTTTCATAAGCTGGTTATTGGATTAAGTTCTCTATTTGAAGTTGCTAGGGTGTTTCTTTTTCTCTCTGAATTGGTTCTTACTGACATAATTCCAAGTTCAAGAGTGCAGAAAAGAGCTATTATTTCCCAGACTTCTTCAACACCCTCCGAGTGGTGTCCCAGTTACGATGCCTTTATCTGAAACCAAGAGAAATCCACACAGTTGAATTCAAGGGAAAAATAAATGGGATGGGTTATGGCGGATGTACTTGGAGGACTACACAGTAGCTAACCAGACATGGAGAGGCTATCAGATGTCTCTGGGTATAAGGTTAGGGTTATAAAAGTTGGAAATGAAAATTGTCCATGTGATGATTGATATTGATTGTAAACTGGATTTGGAATCACCTAGTAGACAAACCTTTGACATGTGGATGAGGGAGTTTCTAGGTTAGGTTAATTGAGGAGGTGTGAATACTCACCATAAATATACACAGCAGCATCCCATGTGTGCTGATGTCCAGGGCTGAGTAAGAAACACCAGCATTCCTCTCTCTCTCTCTCTCTCTCTCTCTCTCTCTCTCTCTCTCTCTCTCTCTCTGCTTCCTCAGTGCGGACATAAATCATGGCCAATTGCTTCATGTTCTGTATTTTTCTTGTCATGATGCACTGTACCTTTGAACTGTGAGTCAAAAATAAACCCTTTTTTTCTTAATTTGCTTTTGTTATGTATGTTGTCATGACAACCAGAACCATGACTGATATAGTTGAAAATGGCATGCAGGTTCTTGTGGGTGTCTCATCTGTTTCTGCAAACTAATACTCTGTTTCAAGACCAAAAGTCTATTTAAGATTCTGTCTAGCAAACCTTACAGTACAAAAGAATGAATAATACGATCATGGATTCTCTTAACCCCTGTCTGAGAGAGGCATTGAATGACTGGAAACCATTCCTATCTCCTTAATGTTTTTTAAAATTTTTTTATCTGTTTATTTTTGGTAGTCTCGCTACATAGCCAAGGCTGGCCTTGAACTCTTGACAATTCCCATATCTCAGCCTCCCTAATGCAGTCTTTACAGGAATGAGTCACCATACCTAGATTCCCTGAAAGCCTTTCCATTCTGTCCTCTGTTGGCATTATATTTAGATTTACAGAATCATCACAGGTAGCTTACATATTAGATGTGTTTCTGTGGCTTATACTATAAACACATGCTGACACCTGCAGTAGAAGCCAGAGGAGCAAGCCTAGAATGGGTTACACAAATAAAAATGTATTCTCTGGACTTGATGATGGAGCTAGCATTCCTAGAAAAAAATTAGAATTCTCAGAAAAAAAATGGAATAAAACAAAAAGTAGGTTTGTGTGAAGAAAAGAAAGGGCAGAGTGTAGATGGATAGGAGTTGATGAGCTACAGCATCTGACAGGAGGTAGAGCAGCATCGCCAGCTAGGGAATGCAAAAGCGTTTGCTCTGTGACTCAAAAGAAGGATTCAAGAAGGAACAGCCATAGCTGGAGTGACTGGTTAAGAGCTAGTAATGCTCCTGCTGAAGAGCTGAGTTTGGTTTCCAGTGTCTATGTTAAGCTGCTCATAGCAGTACCTAAGTCCACTCCATGGGATCCAATAACTCAATAACTCTTCTGATCTCCACAGATGCCTGCACTCCTGTATACATCAAACACACACACACACACACACACACACACACACACACGTAAAAACAAAATTAATCTTCTAAAAGGAAGTAGATACTCAACAACATTCCCCAGTCAACACAAAGGTCCTCAAAGGCAGAACAAAAGTAATTATTTACCAGAGCTGGAAATAGTATCAGATCCAACCAGATTTTCAGGGAATAAATCCTACCTAATTTTCTAATTCTTCAGGGTTGCAGAAGAATCTCTAGGCATCTTTCTGATCGCAGGTGAGATGGGATGGGTGATGTAGAGGAACAATTTGGAGACAGTCATAAAATACATGGCCTACTTTTGTGGACTTGTATCCCCATCAATGAATATCAACAACCTTGTTGTGGTGTTAGTGAATAGTTTTATAAAAGAGAAGAAACTGAGAAAATGGCAGCTAGGTTACTATTTCTTATAATTCCAAGTAAATCTGGAAGTATCTCAATGTAATATATTTAAGTAAAATATTATACCAATGTAATATTTTTCTTATAACTGTTTTTGCATCCCATTGATTTTTCCTATGACAAGCATCTTTACTGCCTGCCTCTCAATCCCACACTTAGACTATTATTATTTTTACTTAATTATTTTTAATAAATAAGGTATTTAAAAACATTCTGTCCTGCAGCCCCAGATGATCATTAATGGGGAAAGACAAAATCATTGGGTCAGCTTGATTATTCTAGACTCAAAAGACAAATAGCTTGGGTGGGGTTCTTTCTCTTGATTGTCACCTATGGGCAGGGCAGCCGAGGCCAGGCATCACTTCCTGGCTGCCAGAGTTTTGAAGAGTGGAGACAGGGGAAATGGGGTTTCTAGAGAGCTGAAATAATTGTCTCAAACACAGTCCTGCTTCCCCAGGAGAAATGTGATTGCCAAACACATTTGCTTGTGTTATGCTACTGAAGTTAGTCAGAGTCCACAGATTGATTTGTGATATGTGTGCATGTGTATGTGTGTGTGTGTGTGTGTGTGTGTGTGTGTGTGTGTGTGTGTGTGTGTTATGTACATGTATGAACTTCAGAGCAGAGCATCAAAGTCCTGCTCTATTTCTCTTTACCATATGCTCTTCATCAGACAGGCTCTGCCACTGAGCTTGGATCCAAGCTGGTGGTCAGCAAACCCCAGTAATCTTCCTGTCTTTACCCTTCATAGTGCTGGGATTATAGATGCTCATGACTGTGCATAACTCACTCCTCAGATGGATGATGGGGATTTGAACCTAGATCTTTGTGTGGACACAGCAAACATCCTTATCCATTGAGCCATCTTTAAGCTCTCTCTAAATATATCAAGCGTTTTATCAACATCTTTGCTTTGGTTCTTCACCATTCTGCAGAACAAGTCATATTGCCTCTGTTTCATGGCAACCAATCAAGAACAGGACTTCTTCCTTCCAGTGCTCTTAACTATAAGCCGGGAAGCTGACAGTAAAATCCTCTGTATCTTGTGGATCTGCCCTTGTCATCAGTTAAAGTACTTAGGATGCCATAAACAGCTTCTTAAATGCTGAAGTTGTAAGTCTAACAAGTGACAGTAAATAATAACATCACTGTCACCAGCTGCTAGGAAGTGCTGAGAGATTGACAGGCAGATCACATTGTCTGTCACAGAGATTTGTATGTAATGGAAAGAGCAATTATGGAGGATACTAGGAACAGGGAAAAGAGAATGGAAAACCTAGATATGAGACCAGGAAGCAACAAGGTCACAGATGGGGCTGGAGAGATGGTTTAGGAGTTAGCAATATTTCCTGTTCTTTGGAAGACCTCAGTTTAATTCCCAGCCCTATGTCTGGTGGCTCACAACTGCCTGTAACTCCAGCTTCTGGGGGTCCAATATCCTTTACTGGCATACACACAGGCATGCACACACACACACATACACACAAAGAGAGAGAGAAAGAGAGAGAGAGAGAAAGAGAGAGAGAGAGAGAGAGAGAGAGAGAGAGAGAGAGAGAGAGAGAGAGAGCTTAGAAACTTAAATTCCTTGGTTTGATATTCTCACAGTTTTACGTATCTACCTAGGCTAGCAGGCTGCCATTCTGCCCTGTGGTGAGATGGTTCTCTTGCCATGAGACATGATAATGGAGCTGTGGAAGGGCTCAGTTAGTAAATTGATTATAGTGTGTGCACAAGAACCCGAGTTCCACCCTGAGAAATCACATTAAAATAAAAGTCAGACATGTTGGGACCAGAGATAGGTGGATTCCCGAGGCTTGCTGACCACCTAACATAGTCCAACCAGCAAGTTCCAGACCATTTAGAGATCCTCTTTTTAAAATGCAATGCAGATATCTCTGAGAAGTGAAAACTAAAGTTGCCCTCTGGCCTCTATATGCACATGAGCATGAAAAGGCACATCTGTATGTGCACATTCACATATACAAGTGCACCTGAACATGCCTGAACATTTACTTAAAAGCACATCCACATGAGAGAGAATAATGATAGCGAATGTGTATGTGAATATGAGCAAAGTACATTGAATATATATCTTAAAATATTGAAATTCAATAATGGTATTGTGTACAAGGGATACACGGTAATTTTAAAAGTAGATAGAACATTTAAATCTTCTAAAACTGATTCGCGTGTATTCTTCGCATGTTCTGGAATAGCATACACACTGCTGAAAGGTACACATACTCCAAGAAATAGGTGCAATTGTTATGCCAATTAAAAGAAAAGAAACAAATTATTGAAATTGTAAGGTTGTGTGGAGAACAAGCCTAGCAAAGCCAGGGGTGGGTGAGCTGGTGGGGCACAGGGAGCTTCTAGTGAATAATGCTTCCCAGGGACATGATGGTGCTGTTTATTTACAGATTGCCTTTTGCTACTTCTGTTCTGCCAGGCATCTAAGTAGTTGCAAGTCTGAAGGTAATTACAGTCTCAATTTCTGGGAGAAGTTAACTAATTCCTGTTGAGCCATAGAATTCAAGGTACCCAGGTATGTCATGTCTACTGAGCCCGTGAGTCCTGGACTCTGCAACTTCCAGCCACCCTAGAATACTTCCTCTCTCCTCTGCGATCTTGTTATAGATGTGGTCAAGGTACTATGGCCCCAGTGGCTTCCCCCACATCACTGACCAATGTACTGACATAAACAGCACAGGCAAAGGACCAGATGACATGTTATGGCAGAGGGCAAGCCTAGATGGTTTTTGTTTGGAAAATGGTTAGGTCTGGAAAATGCAAGGTGGATATCTCTGAGAAATAACAGCTAATGTTGTCCTCTAGCCTCTACATAGACATGAACATGAGTATGTACACACATGCCTGCACATCTGCACAGACAAGTGAACCTGGACACACTCGAACATGCACACACATTTACATAAATGTACATACACATGAGATAGATACGTAGAGAGACAGACAGACAACTGGTTAGTTACTATAAAGGGAAAAGCCAGATGGTTTTTTTTTTCAGGAAAATGATATAATTTGAAATTATTAGTGGTAGTTATATAGTTATAGTAAGTAAGACAGCAGAGAGAGAGAGAGAGAGAGAGAGAGAGAGAGAGAGAGAGAGAGAGAGAGAGAGAGAGAGAGAGAGAGAGAGAGAGAGAGAGAGAGAGAAACAGAGATGAAAGGAGAGGTAGAAACAGAGAGAGACACCAAAATAGAAAGACAAGGAGACAAAGAGGAGGCAGAGGGAGGGAGAGATAAAGAGGAGTTCAGTTATGATATGCATATTAATATTAATTCTATGTAAATTTGGCCAAATTCTTTAAACTCTTTTGCTTAGTTTTTTCATCTATCAAATGAGATGTGCATTCTTACCTTTCCTATTGATTAGATGTAATTGCTTGATAAGAACTAAGTGAATATTGACCTGTAGCATTGAGCATTATGATATATAAGGCATTGGCTGCACATATATTGATTGGGTGACCACTGTAATAACAATGGCCACTCTTCTACTCAGCCCTGCCACTCAAATACAGGTCAATGGTAAGAATTACCAGTGTTCCAAGTCTCTTCTATGTGGGGCTCTGTTCCCGAAGTGTTATCTGCTTTAGCCAGTGCCATTCCCCACAACACACTGAGGCATCTGTTATCTAATTATTTTCATCTATGTTTTTAACAGCTGTCTATCATCTATCACCTGTCTGTCTATCTATCTTTCTTATCTATCTATCTATCTATCTATCTATCTATCTATCTATCTATCTATCTTATCTGTCTGTCTATCTCTAGTTTATAAAAATAGAGTATTTTTTTTATTTCGCCATATAGTGGAATATTAAAAATAAGATGATATAGTCAGAGTTAGAAAGTTTTGAAGGAGTGGCAGAAAAACCAATTCATGTATTTCAGGCCCATCACAAAATTATAAGTGTAAGGCCAAATCCACATTGTTCAGTAGGAAGATCACAGATCCAGGTATACCATAGAGCCATGTATCCTAAATACAACTTCTAGGCCAGCAAACTAGCTCCTGTGCAAATCTGATTTGGCTTGTAGAATATTTCTGTGTGGCCTTGAGCTAAGAATGGCTTTTGCTGATCTTGGTTATAGATCTGGAGACTGAAATGACCACCTCTAGCATCCAAGCATGACTTCCAGAGGAAGAGGCAGGACAAAAGCCCTGACCCACAAAAGATTTGACTGATAATTTGTCCTGCCTATAAGGTGGGCAGGGATGCTTCTTGCTTTTATCTGCACCGAGAGATGATCCTGTGCCACAGAGCTATATACACAAATACATCCAGGAGAGAGCTGGTCTCCCAGGCGTGTCTACAAAACTGCAAGCACAGGTAAGACCAGCACTTCTCTTTAAATTTCTGGCCCAAGAGCGATCCTCCAAGAGCCATGAGGTCACAGGAACCAAGGATCAGCTGGGGACAGGATCCTTCTGGTTTCTGTCTGCACCCCAGAGCTGACCCTGTAACACAGCTCTCCATGCCTAAATTCCTCCCAAAGAGAACTGGTCTCCCAGGAGTACTGACATACAGCCTTGCAGAATAGACAAGCCACAGTCAGAAACAGCAAGACCAGCTAACACAGAGATAACCAGATGGCGAAAGGCAAGTGCAAAAGCATAAGCAAGCAAT
>NW_022196891.1:18527420-18541241 GCF_008632895.1 Mastomys coucha
AAAAAAAAAGAAATCAAGGCTACTTGGCATCATCAGAACCCAGTTCTTCCACCACAGTGAGTGCTGGTTACCCCAACAAACCAAAAAAGCAAGACTCTGATTTATAATCACAGGTCATGATGATGGTAGAGGATTTTAGAAGGACATAAATAACTCCCTTAAAGAAATACAAGAGAACATATGTAAACAGGTAGAAGATGTTAAAAAGGAAACACCAAAGTCCTTTAAAGAACTGCATGAAAACACAACAAAACAATTGAAGGAGCTGAACAAAACTATCCAGATTCTAAAAACAGAAATAGAAGGCAACAAAGAAATCACAAAGGAAGATAACCCTGGAGTTAGAAAACCTAAGAAAGCTATCAGGAGTCATAGATGCAGGCACCATCAACAGAATACAAGAGATAGAAGAGAGAATCTAAGGCGCAGAAGATACCATAGAAAACATTGATGCAACAGTCAAAGAAAATGCAAAATGTAAAAAGTTCCTAATCCAAAACATCCAGGGCATATATGCAGAAGATGCTCCAAGATATAATAAGGACACATGCTCCATGGTGTTCATAGCAGCCTTATATTTATAATAGCCAGAAGCTAGAAAGAACCCAGTGTCCCTCAACAGAGGACTGGATACAAAAAAAAGTGGTATTTTATACAATGGAATACTACTCAGCTATTAAAAACAATGAATTCATGAAATTTTTAGGCAAATGAATGGAACTAGAAAATATCATTCTGAGTGAGGTAGCCCAATCCCAAAAGAACACACATGGTATACACTCACTGTTAAGTGGATATTAGTTCAAAAGCTCGGAATACCCAAGATACAATTCACAGACCACATGAAGCTGAAGAAGAAGAAAGACCAAAGTATGGATACTTTGGTCCTTTTTAGAAGGGGAAACAAAATACCATTTGGAGGAGATACAGTGACAAAGTGTGGAGCAGAGACTGAAGGATAGGCCACCCAGATACTGCCCTCCCTAGGATCCATCCCATATACAGTCAGCAAACTCAGACACTATTGTGGATGCCAACAAGTGCTTGCTGACAGGACCCTTGATAGAGCTGTCTCCTGAGAGGCTCTGCCAGTGCCTGAAAATACGGAGGTAGATGCTCTTAGTCAACCATTGGACTGAGCAAAAGGTCCTCAATGGAGGAGCTAGAGAAAGGATCCAAGGAGCTGAAGGGTTTGCAGCCCCATAGGAGGAACAACAATATGATATAACCAGTATCCCCAGAGCTCCCAGGGACTAAACCACCAACCAAAGAGTACACATGGTGGGACTCATGGCTCCAGCTGCATATGTAGCAGAGGATGGCCTTATTGGACGTGAATGGACCCTTGGTCCTGAGAAGGCTTGATGCCCCAGTGTAGGCGAATGCTAGGACAGGGAAGCAGGAGTAAGAGGGTTGGTGAGCAGTGGGAGGGAGGATGGGATAGGGGGTCTTCAGAGGGGAAACCAGGAAAGGAGATAACATTTGAAATTTAAATAAAGCAAATATGATAATAATAATAATAGTAATAATGAAGGATATGCAAGGATAAAAATGGAGTAGAGACTGTGGGAATGGCAAACCAATGACTGGCCTAACTTGAGAACCATCCCAATGCAGAGAGTCAAACCCTGACACCAAAATGATACTCTGCTCTGCTTGCAGACAGGAACCTATAACTGTCTTCCGAGAAGCTTCACCCAGCAGCTCTTGGAAACAGATGCAGAGACCCACAGCCAAATGGTAGGTTGAGCTAGGGAGGTGGGACTGGGTGGCTGGAGGGGTCAAAAACACTACAAGAAGAGTTACAGCATCTCAACTCGCCTGGGTCCATGAGGCTGAGAGAGACTGGATCACCAACCAAAGAGTATGCAGGGGCTAGATCTAAGTCCCCTATATATTTGTAGCAGATGTACACCTTGGTCTTCATGTGGGCCCTCCAACAACTGGAGTGAGGGCTGTCTCTGACTCTGCTGCCGGTTATTGGATCTCTTTCCCTTAACTAGACTACTTTGTTGGTCTTTAGCAGGAGAGGACATGCTCAGTCCTTCTGTGACTTGATATGCCAGGGTGGGTTGTTACCCATGGGACCTCCTCTCCTTGAGGACAAGGAGAGGGGTAGTGGGGAGAGGGATTTGTGAGGGTGGGACGGGAAGAGAGGAGAGAGGAGATATGATTGAGATCTAAAGTGGATAGATAAATAAATTAATGAAAAGAATGGATGTTTGCATTTTAAGAGCTAAGTACATGGGTTCAACGAAGCAACATATGTGTCCTGTAAAGCCTGAGCTGTGTTGGAGTCTGTGCTGCTCAATTGCAAGGCCAAGGTCACAGGCATTTGATTCCTCCAGGAGCAATCTCAGTGCTTGGAAAAGGGATCTGTTGATGCAATTTTTCACATTATTTTCTTTCTAGGTTTTTGTTTCACTATTGTCAAAACTCATTCTTATTTCTCTTTATTGGCATAGGAGAGTTTGTAACTTTCTATGGCTTAAGTCCACAATAGTTTTTGCATCTATGGAATGTGTTTGCTTTCCCAAGTACTGTTTTGTCATAATAATAAAATTCAACACTTGGGTATGTATGCTTTGGTGCAAGTCTTCCAGCATGTTTGGGCATAAGCCTGGACATTCACATCTCTAGAGTTTCTCTTTGCCTTCAATTACAGCCAAGAATTCTATCTCTGAAGCAAAATTCTAGCAAGAGTCACACCAAGGACAATAGAAATTAGCCACCTAGTGAATTTTCCATTGGAAAACATTTTCATTAAAAGTCTGTGATGTTAAATCTATGGATGCTTGTGGTAAAAACACAAACCCTCAGATTTCTAGGGAATAAACTCCCCTGTTCCAGCCACTATAACTATGAAGTGAATAAGCTTTACTTGACTTTGGGGAATAAAAGCTTATCTCAGAGTATATTGTTTTTTTTTTTTCCTTAGGTATAAAAAGAGTGATACTGTTGTCAGTCCATCCTGTCTACATTGAGCAGTCCAGTTAATGTCCTGATCATTCTTTTCCATTCTGGCATTAAGACCTGACAGGGATGACACCATGGAGACCAGGAATCAATGATCCAGGCTTCATCATGCTTTCTTTATTTAACTAGTTCACTGAAAGTGGTTGGTGGAAGAGAGACCACAGAAGGTTTTATGATCCTCTAGGAAATTCAAGATCTGTTAAGCAGAGTGATGTCCTTCATAATCATAAATACTGGGCTGTTTGATACCAGTGTTGGTGGATAAGTCTGAATGTTATACATTTTGCTGAGTCCTTTATGAACTATACAATCTAAAGCACTGACTTTAAGCTGATCATAGGGAAGGATTAATGTCCTCTGTGACTCTGGCATTAGAGCTTGACATGATAGAAAGACACCAAGGGACAAAGAAGTCAGTAAACCATGGTACTTTGCCACTAGTAGAGCAATTTTGAGGTCCAAGCATGATGACATGGGAATTGACACTTTCTTTGGCAGTGGCAAGCAGATAACACATGGACACTTACTTCAGTAATGAATTTCATATTCTTTGATTCCTTGCCCTTTAAATGTTGCTAGGCAGACATAAAAACACAGAGATCATTACAGGTTTCTGCAGCAGAGGAGTAGTCAAACTTTCCAATTGGAACATTCTTATTTTTAAGTAATTTACAGTTTTTTTTAAACTCAGAATCATTTGAATTTTCTTTTTTTTTTTCCAAAATGAAAATATATGAGCAAGTGATGATGTGCTAAATGTTCCCCTAGTTGATTTACTGAAAGCCATTAGAATTGTCTCATCTGTGGTGGAGAGGAAGGAAAATAAGACTGGGGTACAGAAAAGTTTATGGGCTACTCAGGTTCACACAGCCAACTCAGCTTTAGGAAGAAGGTGTCATGAAATCAGGTTACCTGTTGTACTGGCTGGTTTTGTGTGTCAACTTGACACAGGCTGGAGTTATCACAGAGAAGAGAGCTTCAGTTGGGGAAGTGCCTCCATGAGATCCAGCTGTGGGGCATTTTCTCAATTAGTGATCAAGAGGGTAGGGCCCCTTGTGGGTGGTACCATCTCTGGGCTGGAAGTCTTGAGTTCTATAAGAGAGCAGGCTGAGCAAGCCAGGGGAAGCAAGCCAGTAAGGAGGATCCCTCCATGGCCTCTGCATCAGCTCCTGCTTCCTGACCTGCTTGAGCTCCAGGCCTGACTTCCTTTGGTGATGAACAGCAATGTGGAAGTAAGCTGAATAAACCCTTTCCTCCCCAACTTGCTTCTTGGTCCTGATGTTTGTGCAGGAATAGAAACCCTGACTAACACACCTGTCTTAAGTATCACAGTATTCAACACCCATTAGATATAAAACATGAGGGATGTTCAGCAATGATTCCCTTGAAATACATGTGGCCATGCTCATGGAAGGTTCTGGCATGCCTTGGAATGTATGATGAACTGTTGGGGCACCAAGTACAGCATTTGGCTAAATATCTGGGGGAGCCTCTGGCCCATGGAAGCTATGGCAGTCATAGAAGAAACACAGGGCCAGATTTTAGCAGTGTGGAGGGATTCTTGGTGCTGTGTGGGCAAATTACTAGATACTTGGTTTGAGAATGGGTATTCGTGTCAGAGGAAATGGAAAGAGAGAGGAGGAGGGAATTAGAAAGAATTGAAGTGAAGGGAGAGAGGGGGAAGGAGGAAGAAAGAAATAAAAGGGGAGAGAAATGCAGAGAGAGAGGAGCATAAGGATAGAAAAGAATGAAGAGAGGGAAAGCAGGAGAGAGAAACAGACAAAAGAGACAACGGGGAAGGGACAGGAGAGAAAATCAAAGAGTGAAAAGGTGATAGAGAAGAAATGGGAATGAAAGGGGAAGGAGGGAGGGAAGGAGGGAGGGAAGGAGGGAGAGAGAGAGAGAGACAGAGACAGACAGAGACAGAGACAGACAGAGAGACAGAGAGAGAAACAGAGAGACAGAGAGAGACAGAGAGATAGAGAGAGACAGAGGAAGAGAGAAGACACCAAGAACACCCAGTGCTTTATCTCTTGGAATGTCAGCAGTAACTCTTTGGAGACAGGGATTTTAGAAACATAAATCAATTATAAAGGAGGCATTTAGACTGGGCGCTAATCTAAGTGAAGTGGTGTCTTCCTAAGAAGTAGATTGGAGTGTCTCAGTGTAGCCACCTGCAGCCACACATACGAATGGGTCATCCGGAATGGGGAGTCAGGACCTGAAGATTAACAGTACCGGAAATGCAGGAAGGGGTTTGAAAAAATGAGACCAACACATGGTGTGCTTTCAGTTGTAACAAAGAGAATTCATTAATGATGTTGGTCTCATTTTTTCAAACCCTTTCCCGCATTTCCGGTACCCTTAATCTTTTCAGGCCCTGGCTCCCCATTCCAGACGACCCATTCGTATGTGTGGCCGCAGGTGGCTGCATCTCAGATGCACACGTACAGAGAAAAATGCACGGCATACAGAGAGATGGTAGCTGGCAGCAAGGGGAAAGCTTCAGAAAGAATCTAAGGTGTTCATTCCTTGACCGATATTTCCATTTCTGGTCTGTGAGGCTAGAATATCTTCTCTTGAGAATGGTGAGATAGCTCAGCAGTTAAGAGTACTTGCTGCTCTTACAGATGACTAGAGTTTGGTTGCCAGCGTCAGTGTCAGGGGACTCACACTGTCTATAGCTTTAGTTACTGGGCATCTGACATCCCCTTCTGGGCTCTTTGGGTATCTTCACTCACGTGCGCACACACACACACATTATACTGGTTATATTTTTATCAACTTGACACATGCTAGGATCAGCTTGGATGTGGGAATTCCAATTGAGGAAATACCTTCGTCAGATTGACCATTCTACTTTAGGTGGCACCACACCTGGGCTAATGGTCCTGGCATGTATAGGAAAATAGACCAAGTAAGCCATGGGAAGGAAGCTAGAAGGCTCCACGATCTCTGCCTGAGCTCCTGACTCCAGCTTCCTACCTTGAGTTTCTGCTCTGACTTCCTTTCATGATGGATGATAAGCCGCAAGATGAAATAAACTATTTCCTTCCTCAAAATGCTTTTGTTCACACTTTTGCTTATTTATCACAGCAATAAAAAGAAAATTGGGATATATATATATATCCCAATTATATATACATAATATTATAATATTATATTATATATATATATACATATACATAAATAAAAATAAAAATTTAAAAATAGTGTCCAGGGCTGGTGAGGTGGCTCAGTGGTTAAGAGCACCGACTGCTCTTCCAAAGGTCCTGAGTTCAAATCCCAGCAACCACATGGTGGCTCACAACCATCCGTAATGGGATCTGACTCGCTCTTCTGGAGTGTCTGAAGACAGCTACAGTGTACTTACATACAATAAATGAATAAATCTTTTAAAAAAAAGTGTCCAATGTTGAAGTCACCACCTTGTGGTTTTATTATGCAATTGTAAGTTGGCTAATGTGACATTCAAAACAATACTTCAGTGATATGTCCTTACCTTAACATGGAACAGAGAGAAAGGAATCTTTATCACTCTGCAATAAGATAGAGCTTTCTGACCCAGGATGCTTCAGAGGCACAACCCGAAGAGAAACAAGAGCTTAAGGATCAGCAAGGAACGTATTGACAGCTGGAGAAAATTGCCCTGTAGTGACCATGCCTGCTGCACCAAATGGAGCAGCCACAGGATCTCCAGAGGTTTACTGTATCCTAAGAAATGGTAACATAGGAGAGCAGAGCATGGGGTGGCAGGGAGAACAGGCTATGTTCAATAGAATGACAGGAGCCAGGAAAGACCTGTGCGTGTGACATAAGCAAGTGGACAAGTAGGACCCAGCAAATCTCAGACTTGAGAACGGTAGAGTGGAACCAGCTCCCTGTCAAATCTCCTGATATGGAATACTTAACACGACACCCCACTAAAAGGACCATGGCTGGCAATCAGGTAGCATAAAAACCTGGAGTTCTCCATGCTAATGAAGTATCTAGATAGGCCCTAAGTGTCCAGCTAATGAGCTCCCTTTCCTGGACATTCCTCCTGCAAAAGGGTATTTAATCCCTGGGTCACCCTGAGTAAGTTATATGCATTCACATTTGCCATCAAATAAAGCAGTTTGGACAAGCATGGACCATCTCCTCTGTCAAGGATTGCTTTCGTCTTAAAGAGCCTTGCTTACACCTCTTGAGAAGGCCTTCTTTCTTCCAGCCTTTTCACACTCTAGGCACTCATTCAGAAATAAGCCAGGTTCCACCCCCTCCTTGCCTGGCCCATAAATGCCCTGAGGGTATGCATGGACAGGGAACCCACTCTCCCAGGTTCCCAGCACCCAGTGTTACTCTGACAACATTTGTCCCAAACCCTGTTTTTTCCCACCAAACAAGGACTGAGGAGTCCTAATACTGGACTGTGTTCTGCCTCCACTGAGAGACTAGTTGGTGATACCTGGGCATGCCAACAGTGAGGGAGACACATGTAGCCTCTCTCTCTCTCTCTCTCTCTCTCTCTCTCTCTCTCTCTCTCTCTCTCTTTCTCTCTCTTTCCCTGTTCCCCCACCTCTATCTGATGTATATGGGTGTATGTGTGTATGGTACACATAATGAAGGTCAGAGGACAACCTTATGTGCCAGTGTACTTTGTTTTAGGCAGCCTTGCTTTTGTCACTGCATTTTCTGGGTTACCTGGCATGCGTGCTTCAAGAGATGCCTTTCTTTGCCCCAGCTCCCTGAAAGAGTACTGGATTACAGGCATGTGCTACTGTGCCTGTCTTTATGTGGATTCTAGGGGTGCATAATTGGGTCCCCCTACTTGCAAGGAAAGTGCTTTACCCACTGAACCATCTTCCAAGCTCCCAAAGTCTCTTCATATGGGGCTTTCAGTAATCCGAAGGTTTATGCACTGGGAGCTTGTAAAAATGAACCAGAAAAAAAATGAGCAGAAATATTGTGTCCACCTGTGACTGGAAGGAAGGCCAGGTAGCCCATTCATTGGACCCAAAGCAGGCACAGAAGGATGAACCAATGTAATACTTAAAAGAAGGAAGAGAAAAGGCCAAACAGATTTGTGTGAGAATAGAAAGGGAGGACTCAGAAGAGTGAGTTAAGTGACTATAATCACTTACCACAGTGATTAAGGAAGTTCTAATTAAAAGGACTCTGTAATTAGAAGTGCCTTGGAGATGGTTCGTTGAGAGAGAAATCAGAGTTGTTACAGAGCTGACCACAGGCAAGAATTCAATGGTGTGAATAACAAATGCACTTTCTTTAAGGCAACTTATAGACTAGAGAAAAGAAAGGGAAATAAAATGGGAGGATATATATATATATATATATATATATATATATATACACACATACACACACATATATGTATATATATATTCCTGATATATATATATATGTATATTTATATATACATACATATATATATATATATTTCTGATATAAAGGGGAGGAGAAGGACCCAGGTTAGCATTCTAGAGAGAAAGGAGGACAGATAGCAAGGTCTATTTCCAAGCTATGGCTTTTCTCCAGCCTACCCTGTTGAATTCATTAAATATTTAGAATTTGAACTCATCTAATTTGATTTCTGTGGCTGTTATTAAATGTTCTGACCTAAAAGCAACATTGAGGAGGAAGGATTTACTTGGCTCTCATTTCCAGTTCATAGTCTTCGATTTAGGGAAGTCAGGAATTCAAGCATGAACTTGGAGCAGAAACTACGGACAAATGCTATTTGATGGCTCTATCTGGTTCATGCTTAGCCATCTCTGTTAACATAATACAGACCTCCTTCCCAGGGAATGGTGGGTTGTGCTGTCCTATATCAACTAGTAGTCAAAGTAGTCCTCCCCAAGGCCCCACAATTGGACCTGGATAATCCCTCAAACGAGACTCTTCTTTCAGGTGACACTAAGCTATTTCAAGTTAATAGTTAAAACCATCTAGGACAGAGACCTTTCTCTGCCTCCCAAGTGGCCTCTGCAGAGCCTTGCATGTCACGATGAAGAACTATTAAGGGAAGAACTCAGCTATAATACTTCAATGGTTAGAGGAAACGACTTGGAGTAGAAGGACGTCAGCGAAGGGCATGCCTTTGCTCTGTGCTGTGGCTCTATGTATCCATCCTTATAGGCTTTGTCTGATTTTGCATTGAAGAGCCCAGCATTGGCTTTAACCGAATTCATGCATGTTTCTCTTTGGATTCATAGTGCACTTAAAAATTACGTTCTTCTTCCAAAACACTTTAAGTGTATCTGTGTGTGTGTACTTGTGTGTGTGGTGAGGGTACATATGCATGTTTATGTGTATTCGGAAGCCCAGGGACAATCTCAGTTTTAATTCTTCAGGAACCATCCATCTGTTTGGAGATAGGGTCTCTTACTGGACTGGAGCCCTGACAAACAGGCTAATCTGGCTAGCCAGTGAAGCTCAGGGACCTGACTGTCTGTATCTTCCCAATGCTGAGACTGCAAATACGTGTTATCATGCCTGGCTTTTCAATGTAAGTTTGGCTTCAGTTACTTATGTTTGCAGGCAAGCAGTTTACACAAAGCTATCTATGCAGGCCATAAGGTCTCTTCTTTGGTTTCTTTGGATTCCAGGTACAACAGATCTGCTTGATCAATGGCTTTCTGTTAAAGAACCGAAACCCTAGGAAATAGAAAGCCTCACATAACAGACAACCCAAAGCAAGAGCCCTGCCAAGTGGGAATAGTTGCCCTATGGTAGGAACTGAGACTCCTCCTAAGCAGGAGTAATCATTTCTCGTGATAGGATCAATTGTCACACCATGTGGCATGTGATCTATCAGAACACAGTCTATTCCTTAGCTAGCTGCTGTACCAGCGACATACCTCCACTTTCTTCTCCTCTTCTATAAAAATCCCTGAAACGGGGCCTCAGAATCAGCATAGAACACACGCAGGTGCAAAATTCTCAGCACAGAGATTAATTACCCATTACCCTGGAGGTACAATGGAGGTCGGGGTATCTGCCCATGGATTAGGCAAAGACAGATGGCACGTGTTTCTTAGGGAATGCCTTTTAAAGAGGAAAGGGGGAGAGGGGAAGTCTGTGCTATGATGAGTTGGTATCTTAGCTGGGGTTCTACTCCTGTGAAGAGACACCATGACCAAGACAACTCTTAGAAAGGAAAACATTTCACTGGGACTGGCTTATATTTTCAGAAGTTTAGTCCATTATCACCATGGTGGGAAACATGGCAGTGTGCAGGCAGACATGGTGCTGGAGAAGCAGCTGAGAGTTCTACATCTTGATCTGCAGGTAGCAGGAGATGGTGGGTTACACCGAGTGTAGTTTGAGCATAGGAGACCTCAAAGCCCGGCTCCACAGTGACACACTTTCTACAAGGCCATACCCACTCTAACAAGGCTCAACCTCCTAGTAGTGGCCCTCCTTATGGCCTAAGCCTTCAAACACATGAGTCTATGGAGGCTGTTCCTCTCAAAACACCACAGTTGGTAAGTCCTGATTGGACATGTTAGCCAGTATAGCCAAATAATGAACTTGGATTTCTGGACCTTGATATTTTAATAGCTGGACCTTGGAGTCAGGAATGAAGAAGTAGTCAAATGAGAGAATAGAACTTGGGGGCTAACTTTAGAAACATAATCTAGGTTTTAGCAAGGGAGAAAGAACGGGGGAAGGCCAGATCTGCTGGCAGCATGTTTGCCATGTTGAGGCCTGTTAGAGAGCCCTTCAATCTCAAAATTTCCTGTTAGTTCTTGAAAGACAGAGATGGGGTCATTGAGCTCTTTTCTCTCTTTTTAATGTGGCTACCCTGACTGTAAGGCCTTTTCTGTCCCTCACCACTACTCTATCTCTGATTGATATACTTCAATGTCTGAGCCTAGCCATTTAAAATAATTTCTTTTTTTTAAAAAAGAATTATATGTGTGTATATGTGTGTGTGTTTCTGAAGAGGGCTTTGAGTCCTCTGGAGTTTAAGTTACGTGTGTTGTGAAGCACTAGCTGGGTGTGCTAGAAACCGAACTTTGGTCCTTTACCTCTGAGCCAGTTATCATTTCAACCCCTGTTGGAATGCTTCAATTGGGATTTTTGTTCCTAAAACCCCAATAACTAAAATATATCTAAGAGTTTTGGAGGAGGCAAATGTAACAGGCTGGCCTCGAACTCAGAAATCCACCTACCTCTGCTTCCCAAGTGCTGGGATTAGAGGAGTGCGCTATTACAGCCCAGCATACATGAAGTTTCTAAGTTGGTATTTTACACAGAAGATTCCAAGCTTTCTGACTCTGAGGACAAGCTAACAGAATGGGGCATGTTTTTCCTTTTTCCTTTTCCTTGCTTTCCTTCCTTCCTTCCTTCCTTCTTTCCTTCCTTCCTTCTCTCTTTCTTTTTCTTTTAACTATTATTATTATTATTATTATTATTATTATTATTATTATTATTATTATTTTCTTAGTGTCTCATCTCTATTTCTCTCCAGTCTGTCTCAGGCTTGTTATTCTCCTTTTCCTATTATTATTATTATTATTATTATTATTATTATTATTATTATTATTATTATTATTTTCTTAGTGTCTCTCCAGTCTGTCGCAGGCTTGTTATTCTCTCTTGATTGAATAGGGAACCTCCCCAAGATTCAGTTGCTTGGCTTTTTCCACAAATACATGCAGTAAAGCTGTAGCTAAGTAGTGCATTTTAAAAAAAAAATCACTGGAAATTTTGTACACATGCAATGAATACTTTCTAATCAATATAAAAAAGGAGCACTAAATATAATGAAATTCTTAGGTACAAATCTAATATTATCTGAGATATTTCTGTGGTGACAAGTACAAAAGATAGGCAGATTCTCAATGAAGATATAAAGGAGAAAGATACTGTGTGTGTGTGTGTGTGTGTGTGTGTGTATGTGTGTAGTGAAAAACACAGTCTGTTAAAGATGTAAAGTCTCACAAACTACTCTATAGATTCAAGGTAATTTCAATTAAATTTCATCCTAATCCTTGGACGTATTAATAAGATATTCTTAAAATTCATATGAAAGAGAAAGAGCCAATGATAACTAAAGTGATACTGAGAAGAAGTAAAGTTAGAGGGTGCATATCATTGACTGTAAGCCTCAGGAGGGCTTTCAACTGGATTATAACCACAGGATTCAGGGCAGGGGAGATGTTAGGAAGAATGTGTGGAGAGACAAATGCAACTGAATAGAAAGTGCAGAAATAGATACCCAGAAATAGGGTCACATTGATTTTGTGACAAAGGTTTAAAGAAAATTCAGGGGAGAAAAGATTTAAAAAAAAAGAAAGAAAGAAAGAAAGAAATTTTATTGGAATAACCAGAGAACCAGCTATAGAGGAAAAAACCCTCAGGCTATAATTCAGACCTGTGCAAAATTAATTCAGAATGGATTACGAGTATAAATGAGAGTATAAAACTGTAAAACCTCCTGAATAAAACATAAGAGAAAAATCTGGGTGAACTCAGGTTAGGGAAAGAATTTTGAGAGAAAACCACCAAAATTACAACCCATAAAATAAAAACTGATAATTTTGACACTGTTAAGGTAAGACATTTTTGCTTTGCAAGAATTACTTATTTAATAAGGAGAAACATAAATTACTTAAAAACCAAAGAGAATGTGTGTATTTTATCTTCATTTCACTGCTTCCGTCAATTTATAGGAAGAATGTGCGCGTGCATGTATATGTGTGGCGTATGTGTGTGTGTGTGCGTACATGTGTGTGTTATATACATGTATGTCTGTATATGCCTGCTCATGTGTATATGTACGTTTGGGACCCAGAGCTTGATGTTGGATGTCTTTCTCAACGATTGTCCACTTTATTTTTTGGTGTGTGTGTGTGTGTGTGTGTGTGTGTGTATGTGTGTGTACACACATGTATGTGTATGTGTACATGCCTTAGCACATGCATGTGGAAGCCATAGGTCTATCGTGAGTATCTTCCTCTATTTCTGTCCACTCTATCTTGTTGATATTGTGTCTCTCCCTTAACATCTTGAACATAGAGCTTTCCATTTCAGCTAGACCAACAGGATACTGAGTTCTTAGGATCTGCTTGTCCCTGCCTCCCAGCACTCGTGTTACAGCAGTGAGCTACCAGATCTGGCTTTTACATGCGCATCGAGCATCGGAACTTGAGTTCTCAAGCTTGCATAGAATTGCTTTACCTATGGAGCTACTACTCTCCAATTTCACTTTCTTTCTTTCTCTTTCTTTCTTTCTCTTTCTTTCTTTCTTTCTTTCTCTCTCTTTCTTTCCTTCCTTCCTTCCTTCTTCCTTTCTTTCTTTCTTCCTTCCCTTCCTTCCTTCTTTCCTTCCTCCTTCCTTCTTTCCTTCCTTCCTTCTTTCTTTCCTTCTTTCTTTCTTTCTTTCTTTCTTTCTCTCTCTCTCCCTTCCTTCCTTCTTTCCTTCCTTCCTTCCTCCTTCGTTTCTTTCTTTCTTCCTTCCCTTCCTTCTTTCCTTCCTTCCTTCCTCCTTTCTTTCTTTCTTTCTTTCTTTCTCTCTCTCTCTCTCTCCCTTCCTTCCTTCCTTCCTTCCTCCTTCCTTCCTTCCTTCCTTCCTCCTTCCTTCCTTCCTTCCTTCCTTCCTTCCTTCCTTCCTTCCTCCTTCCTTCTTTCCTTTCTTCCTTCCTCCTTCCTTCTTTCTTTCCTTCCTTCCTTCCTTCCTCCTTCCTTCCTTCCTCCCTCCCTCCCTCCCTCCCTCCCTTCTTTCTTTCTTTCTTTCTTTCTTTCTTTCTTTCTTTCTTTCTTTCTTTCTTTCTTTCTTCTTGAGACAGAGTCTCTCAGTGAACCAGGAGGTCACTGATTTGACTAGACTACCTATAAAAT
>NW_022196891.1:18541251-18541620 GCF_008632895.1 Mastomys coucha
TGATATTCCCTGCTCTTTTGTAGGTATGAGGGATTGAAATCAAGTCCTCATGCTTTTAAGACAACCATGCTAATCACTTAGCAACCTCCCTAGCCCCGATAAGAGTGATTTGAAATGTTAGCAGTTAAAAGTAAAATAATATCAAACAAAAATATACATGCTGTTGGCTATCATACAATTTAAATTCCGAAACCATAATGAGAACACAGCAGAAAATGATGCAAAAAAAATACCCAAGAATAAGAGACAGGTCAAATAAGTTAGGCGCTCTGCATTTAAAGCAATGCCTTATATTCACTAACAGTAATATTCTGGAAACATGCTTATTAGTGTGGCTAGATGATTAAAATATATGGTTAAATGAGAAAA
>NW_022196891.1:18541640-18567034 GCF_008632895.1 Mastomys coucha
TTTTAAGGTTGGCATTAGCGTACAAGGACATGTCAGAAAAATAAATTACCTAGCTTTCTAGGATGACTTCTGGGTTCTGGGATTTGAAGTATATGCATGTTTCCTTAATTGTGTTTTGTTTTATATTAAATTCTATGTACTAGAGTTATCTTATCACAAAGAGGCTTAAAGTACATGCATATATTTTAGATAGTTTCTACTGTATGGTAGGTTTTTTAGTAGGTATCTGTACGGCTTTTTCAAGAGTCCTTTAGTGAGAGTTAACTCTCTCCTTGTTCCCCTTTTCACTCCCAACTAGATGCTGCAAGCTAGCAAGAATAAATCCTACAGTACCAGGAATCAGTTACTCTTTCTTGAATTGTAGGACAGTGGGTTTCCATATATTCCTGAGCATTACAAGCTATTGTCAACACTCTTGGTTATTTTGCAGAAACTTATAGTAGGGCCGTATTGCTAAAGACACCATATCCTTGAATCACAGAACATGAAGAAATCAAACCCATACCCATCTGGAATCTTCATCCATACTGACTAACTTCTGCAATGTTAGAACATGCTATATGTACTCTGGAGAAGAAAACGCATCATCAATTTCATTCATCTATGAACCCTGGTAGCTACACTAATGATTGATCTGACAAGACATGCCCAGTGGTGCAATCATGGCACAAATGTCATGGGAATAACCAACTGACTGGGATCAACAGGTTATTCTTCATGACAAGTTCCTGAAAAACAAACAAACAAACAAACAAAACAAACTAAAGAAGACAGAAACCCAGGTCATACGGTCTTAACAAACTGTGCCTTATATGCTTGTTAAGAAAGAACATCTTTTTTTGTTTGTTTGGTTGGTTTTGATTTTTATAAATTAATTTATTTTTTACATTTCATATTCCATTCCCCATTCCTCCACACCCATCCGACCGTTCCACATCCTACACCTCCTCCCCACCTCCCCTGTCTCCGCATGGATGCCCCCACCCCCACCCCACCTGACCTCTAAACTCCTTGAGGCCTCCGGTCTCTTGAGGGTTAGGTGCATCATCTCTGAACGAACAGACTAGGCAGTCCTCTACTGTATGTGTATTAGGGGCCTCATTTCAGCTGCTGTATGTTGCCTGTTTGGTGGTCCAGTGTTTGAGAGATCTTGGGGGTTCAGCTTAATTGAGACTGCTGGTGTTCCTACAGGACTGCCCTTCTCCTCAGCTTCTTTCATCCTTCCCTAATTTAACAATGGGCATCAGCTACTTCTGTCCACTGGTTGGGTGCAAATATCTGCATCTGACTCTTTCAGCTGCTTGTTGGGTCTCTTGAGGGCAGCCATGCTAGGTCCCTTTTGTGAGCACTCCATAGCCTCAGTAATAGTGTCAGGCCTTGGGGCTTCCCATTGAGCTGGATCCTGCTAAGGACTGAAGCCCTGAGGGCCAGCAGAAAGAATGGAAATAGGCAACCTCAGGAAATATGAGGTTGGGAGGACCCTCCAGAATGCACCACGGACCTGGGAGGTAAGAGACTCTCAGGAATCAATGGGAGGGACCTTAGTTGAAATGTCCAACAGTAGGGAGAGGGAACTTATAGAGCCCACCTCTAGAAAGATGGGATTGCCATCCCACAGTCACATCTCTGACCCATGATTGTTCCTGTCTGAAAGAATTACAGGGATGGAAATGGAGAGGAGCCTGAGGAAAAGAAGGTCCAGTGACAAGAAACGACATCTTTCATACTATATGTATGGGGAGAATGGGACAGAGCCCATGGAAATCCAGTTAAGCAATGTTGGAAAAATTAAAACAGGATACCTCAGACTCAGCTGCTCTAGGACTGATTGCTAACCACAGCACAGCGGGAAAAGTTGAGTTCCCAGAAACTACAATCATGACTCCTTTGAGGCCCTGGCTTTAGCCCTAGGGTAGACCTTGTCAAGTCTGCCCTTGGCCAATGACATAGAACTAATATTCTTTTTGTCCTTTCATTAGGGATTCTGAGAAAGCCTTGAATCAGTCTCCTTCCCAACAACCAACTTATTTCTAAGGCCTGATCCATGAGCTGGATCCCATACCTTGCACTGTGAATGGGGCCAATAATTTGTAGCTAGATAGGTCATAGGGCCTAGGAGAATAATAGTACTATTATTCTGCTAAATGAATATATTAAAATGACTCCTAATGATTTATTGCTATACCTATAAGTCAAGGCATCTCTCATCCCTTACCAGAGAAGCTTGCAATATGTGAGAATTAACAGAGAATACATAACTGCTGCATGTGCGGAGAATAGGAGACTATGGAGTGTCTAGCTCTAAATGATACATGCATTTCACATAGACCTCCTCAGCTTAGATATCTTTATGGAATTAGGAGTGAAAAGATTGTAAAAGCAATAGGTGATGAATACACTCCAGGGAACAATGTTTTCTAGTCACAAAGGGCAGTTGGGAACAATGTTTTCTAGTCACAAAGGGCAGTTGCACATCCAAGCTCACATTGATTGTGAAAGCATGCACAAGACATTTGAGCGATCAAAGCAGAGAGAATCTCAGCATTTATGAGAGTTATGTGGGACAAATTTCTACTTACAGTCGAAGAGCAATTTGGGATTTGATAGCTGCTTGGAGAGGAAGAGTTGGTTTGCTTTAGTAAAATAATTTGCTATAGGCCAGTCACATTCCAGGGGAGACCTCTTTCTCAAGAGTACTTGAAGGCATACATTTTTTTTTGCAACCTACTTTTAATAAAGGTTCAACCTCTCCTCTAGCCCACTACCCAGCAGAGGATGTGGAAGAGAATAGTTATTAGGATATGGGGGAAATGGACCTGTTCAGCAATAGTTTTGTGATATCAAAACATCCTTTCACCTGTGTCTGCATCAGGAAAGTATTCTTTCATGCATTTGCGTTGCAAGATGTCTTTTCACCTGTGTGCACCTGCAAAACATCATTTGACATGACTTTTCAGAGAAACTAGAAGTATCTACTTCAAGTAGTTATGCAACACAAACTGGTGTTTATGATGGTTTAAAAAATATTTTTTTTTAAAAAAGAAACTCTGAAAATTGGACAAGTTGGGAGGTAGGGGAAAGAGGTAGATCTGGGAGAAGTTGAGGGTAATGGTGAATATGATCAAAACATGTATGAAATTCTCAAAAAATTGATAAAAATATTGTTTTTTAAAAGCTTAGATTATAGGGAAAATAAAGTGTTTTTAATGTTGTGAAGTATACATGAGGGGCCTGAAGAGATAACTCAGCAGTAAAGAGTGCTTGGTGATCTTCCAGAGGACTTGTGCATAGGTTCCCACTACCTATGCTGAGTGAATCACAGCATCACCTCCAGAGAATTTGACACCCTCTTCTGGTTTCCTGGGTACCAGCACACATGTTACACACACATACACACACACACACACACCACGCACACACACACACACATACACCACACACACATACACCACACACACATACCACACACACAGACACACACACACACACACACACACATACACCACACACACAGACACACACACACGTACTCTCTCTCTCTGTATACATATATATATATGCATACATATATGTATATACATATATAGAGAGAGACACATATAAATAAACATTAAAAACCCAAAAAGGAATTCATGAAATTATAGTTATAAAATATGTTTTAAATAAGTAAGAAAAAGAAACAATTGAGCATCAGAAGGAAAAATAAAATCAAATTTAAAAAGTAGAATAAGTTAGAGTTGGTTTATTTACACACTTGGCTATAGTGTTTAAGAGTCAAGTAAATGTAGATAAGTTGCTTAACCAATTAAAATTTTAATTTCAAACAAAATAACTGGAGCCTTCTCTCAGGATAATTAAATACAAAATTCTATTAATATACCTTGAAACTTTTTGGTACATTAAACTCTTTTTTACAAACTCAACTGTGTTAATTTTCTGTTGCCACAATACAATGCACTGACAAAAATTAATTTAAGGAAGATATGTTTTATTATTAATAAAAATTGACAGAGCCAGAGGGCAGAGTCCATGTTGTTGGGGAAGGCAGAAGTGTGAAACTGGCCTGGTATTCAGAAACTAGACTGACCTTATTTCATTCCATGAGTGCAATGGAAGCCTAGAAAGACAACAGGAATTCTTACCAGGCTAAAAATACTCAAACCCTGGGCTGGAGAGATGGCTTAGCTGGTAAGGGTACGCACTACTCTTATAGAGTATTTGAGTTCAGCAGGTAGCTACCACATCAGATAGCGCAGAGCAGCCTCAAACTTCAGATCCAGGAGATCTGATGCCTCTGACATCCATGGGCCCTGACACTCACATGTACAAACTCACACACAGACTTCCCATAAAGTTGCAAATGATTCAATAAAATCTTTAAAAATAAAAGCAAAAATAAGTAGTTAGCTCTGAAATCATGCACATAGAAGCAACACTAACTGGAACCAGCAGGTTGTATTTATATATTTATGGACACATATATGTAACAGTAACAAACACACTGAAATAACTACATTGAAAACAAATGATCCAAACTAATACAGATGCAAAAGCTAAAGTTCCCGCTAAAGCCTGCCCTACATTACATGCTCTCTCTAGCCTTGACACTCAGTGTTGTGAATGAATCATGGATATGTCTTGAAGCTTGTTGGAAAGTCAAAGTCTTAACTTCCCTGGCCCACTGGACAGCAATACACATTGGAAACATTGTAGAACATTCGTATGGTCATTAAACAATTTAATTAAGAATAACATTTTGTGCTTTACTAGTCAGCTGAGATGCATTTGGGCTGCCAGTCCTTTGTGAAAATTGGGGCATTTAATAAGGACACAAGGCTGGTATGATAGCTGCTCCGCCTCAATATGACTACCAAATATGCCCACACGTACCCAAAACATTTGGAAAAAGAACCAATTATTTTTAATCTATAAAATATTTTGGAAGACAGTGATAGTTTTTGCCTATTATCCAAGCATTGGAGACTGATGCAGGAAGATCCCCATAGCTTCAGGCCGGTTTGTGTTACAGAGTAACTTTCAGGAAAGTCTGAAATACATAGTAAGACACTGTCTCAAATATACAGACAAAGGCTATCAGAAGAGGGTCATCTTGGAAGATAGAAAAGCATCAAGTACCAGGAACCCATCTCCTCACCTTATATAATTATATTGGTCAGTTCCATTTGTTGCTTTTGTTTTGAATCCTAAATTTTTTTCCTGAAGGTTTATAACTTTATGAGAAAGTTGTCTGGACAAAGGATGTTCAATTTTATTCAGGTTCACCCTTAGTACAATAGCAGCTACCCATGTGTTAGCCCTTGGCCTGCAACACTCATCTGTGCATATATTCTGAAAGAAGCTGGTTTGAAATTTACAGAAGTATGGATGAATAGGACGTTGATTTCCAAGCATCAGAGACCTAGGGTCTGATCACCTGTTACTATTTCATATTCCAGAGGCTCAAAGAAGCAGGAAGCCACTTTTGCTGCATCTCCTATACATTGGCAAATCAGTCTCTCATTGGATAAAGTTTCTTACATGGATTTACTTCATATGGGGGCATGCTCTCCTTTTTTTTTTGTCTCTTTTAAAGAAATGTCAAAGACTAGTCTAGTCCAAAGTAGCTACATGTGCACAGAGAGTTAGAGAGCCGCCACACTCATGCTCAAGGGAAGGGATGGGCTCAGAGAAGCCCAAAGAAGACCTTATGGTTACAATTTAAGCTAATTCGTGGCATAGAAATGGCCTTCAAAAACAATGACCAAAAATAAAATTAATAACACCAAGCACTAGAGAAGAGGAAAATCTAACTTTTATAAATTATAACATTATTCGATTCCAATATCCTGCTATCATTCACAGCAATACAAAAAAAAAAAAATCAAGCACACAAGAAAAAGAGAAAAAATATGACCACTGAACTTAAAAAAAAAATCACCTTTTAAAGCCACTCTATGGCTAATCTACTAGATAGAGCTTAAGGTTTTTTCTTTTGTTTTGTTGTTGTCTTTTTTTTACCTTTTTTTTTTTTTTTTTAAGACTGGTGAAGGGTCAGAGTCCCAGAAGAGGTCAAGAGAGGCCACTGATGAAAGTTCAGCCAATGTTGCAGTAAGGAAACTAAGGTATTTGAGATGACACCAAGAACAATATGTGTGGACTGGACATGGCCTGACTCTAGGAGGCTGGCTGTATACGGTATAGTGGCAGCGCCAGAGAGATGAAGTTGCCCAGCCCTTTGGAGCGTAGGAAATCATGCCTAAATTACAGATGTGTTTGAGTTACCCAGCTAGGCTTGGTTTTGTTTAAGCATGCTTCATTTTGTGCCTTAGTTGTCCCTTAAATCAAGAAATCATTCAACTTGCATTTTATTTCATAGGAACATACAGTTGAGAAGCTTTGGATGTTTCAGGAATAGTTTTAACTTTTCCGTTGTTTGCATTAAAAAACTGGTACGTTTAAAGTTATACTATCTTACATTTTAAGATAATAACATAAAATTTTGGGACTAAGAAAAGGAAAACTTAGGGTTAGTAGTGATAGGTTTCTGTGTCAATCCTACAGGGGCCAAGTGTGCTGGCGAGGGTTTGTTAATGTGACACAAACTAGAGGCACTTGGGAATAGGGGACCTTATCTGAGGAATGGCCTCCGCTGACCACCCCTAGACATGTCTGTTGGGATAAGTTTAATTTAATGGTTAACATGGGAGAGCCCAGCCACTGTGGGTAGCATTATCCCTGGATTGAACAGGAAAGAAGTTGAGCAAGCCCAGGAGAGAAAGGAAATACGCAGCATCCCTTCATCGTTGCTGCTTCAGGTTCTGCCTTTACTCCTCTCTGTGAGGAGCTTTAACTGTTAGACAAACAAACCAGCTGCTCTCAAAGTTGCTTTGTGGTACAAAAGCAACTCTTCCATGGTATGGTATATTATCAAGGGATAGGAGGAAAAGAACTCAAGGCAGGAACTAAAGCAGAAAGCTTGGGGGAGCACTGCTTATTGGCTTGCTTTCTCTGTCTTTCTCAGCTACCTTTCTTACAGAGCTCAGGTATCCTGACCCAGGGATAGTTCTGCCCACAGTGGGATGTGTCCTCCTATAGCAATTAGCCATCAGAAAGTGATGTCCGTGCATGCCCATAGGCTGGTCTGATAGAGGCCCTGCTTTAGGTGAGATTCTCATTTCCCCCCCAGGTGACTTAGATTTAAGTGAAGTTGACAGCTGGAGCTAACGATGACAATAGCACATTTCATGTTAAATGTATTTAAAGCACACAAAAACTTAAAAGAAAAATCAAACCAAGGGATGACTTGTAGTAAAAATTATTAGACTTGAATAACCATCAAACAAAGATATGCTCCTATATGTTTGCTTTTATGGCATTTAGTCAAGAATCCCTTCACATTAAAGAGTAGTTATGCAACTAGACACTATCGTACTATGGAAATTAAGCCAGTCTAAGAAATGCTGTGTACTTTCTCTCATATGTGGTTCCTACATCGTATGTAGGTATATGAAAGTCACCATGAAACTGTCTAGAGAAGAAAGGGGCCTGAGAGAGGTAGAGGAGTGAGAAAGGGAAGGCATCCGGGCTAGTTTCAGCTTTCAACAGCAAATCGTGTAGAGTAGTAATCTGAGGGAACCCCAACTGAGGAATTTCTCTGACCAGATCCATCTCTCATGTATCTGTCATGGCCATGTCTGTGAAGGGCTGCCTTCATGGATAGTTCACATATAAGTGTCCAGTTCACATTGGCAGCACCATCCCTGGGCTGGTAAACCTGGTCTGTATAAGAAAACTCGCTAAATGAGCAAAAAGTAAATTTGCAAGCACTGTTCCTCTATGGTTTCTGCTTTAGGCTCCTGCCCTGGATTTTCTCTCTGATGGGCTCTTACCCGGAAGTCACCATCAAGTAAACAACCCTTTATGCCTCGTGTGGCTTTTTCACAGCAGCAGAAGGAAACTACGACAGAGTTGTAAGAAGTGTATGTGGAACAAGGAAAGATGTTCAATGTACAATGGGTAGGTACATGAAAACTTCTGCATGTAACACATGAATATATGTAGTGAAAACTTTAAAGTCACATAGGCAATAATAATTACTAACGATAGACAGGTGAGACAATTTCAGTTTATTAGAAAAAAGTGAATAATATACTCTCAGGCTTGGCAACCTAGATGATAGTGAGAGTTTCTATCTTCCTGACATCTGGCTGCTAGGAAAGTGTGGATTATAATAAAATTATCCATTTCAAGGTATTAATATCCAGCTCAGACTATTCCCAGAAAAAAGTCCATATCCATTTATAAAGATCTGAACAGATCAATGGAGGTGTTTCTTAAAAATACATATAATTTTTATTTTGTGTATGTGTGTGTGTGTGTGTGTGTATGTGTGTGTGTTTTCATGTGTATGAAAGTGCTTAGGAAGAACAGAAGAAGGCACTGAATCCCCTGGATCTGGAGTTATAGGTATTTATTCACACTTTGAGATGGGTCTTGGCACCCAGGTTCTGGGCTTCTGCAAGAAAAACATGTTCTGTCATCTGCTAGGCTATCTCTACATCACTGAAGTGCTCACTTAGTTACTTAAGCACAGGAGATACGGCTTCTCAGTACATTTGCCCCAGGCTACCCTGGTTAGTTACAGAGCCAGGCCTTCCAGACTCCCTGGAAGTGACCAACCCTTCCCACAGCCCTGGGGGTGGTTGATTTGTTCTTCACATGCTTTGTTTTCATGGGGCTCTACAACTAGGTACGTGTGTGTGTGTGTGTGTGTGTGTGTGTGTGTGTGTGTGTGTGTATTTGTCTTTTATGCATATGTATGCATGTGCTCATGTGGGCCCATGAGTATAGAATTCAGAGATCAACTGACCTTCAGGAACTAAGTACCCACTTTGTTTGTAAGTGAGAGACTCTCTCATTGACCTGTGCTACAGTAGTTTAGCTAGGTTGGCTGGGCAGCAAGTACCAGACATCTAGCTGTCCCTGCCTCCCCTGTGCTATGTGTATAAATAAATGCTGCCATGTTTGGCTTCTTTCCTTGGGTTTTGATGATTGAACTCAGGTCCTGATGTTTGTACAGCAAGCACTTTTTTTTTTTTTTTTTTTTTTTTTTTTTTTTTTTTTTTTTTAACCAACTGAACCATCTTCCTAGTTCCTAGTCTATACGGCTCAATAACACAATCAAAGTTACTGTAGCGTAATACTAACTACAAAACAAAATACCCAGGATACTGCTGTAGAGTTGGACCTGGCCATGGTGCTGATAAATTATGACCAGTTCCCCAAAGACGAGTGCTCTAAACACCATAGACTGTAAAGCAAGGTTCTTTGCTACATATGATCAAAGTGAACAAATTTAATACTTTATCCAGATGGTGCTGGAACCAGTTCAAATCACATTGAGGACAAAAGCCTCTACAACAAATAATTGTGAAGTATTTTGTAGGATGCTAAGTTTGATAAATGCATGTAGTCCCACTGGAACAGAATCTAAAATTCATGGTAAGGGTTCTTTCTCTGTCTTGAGACTTTTGAGGTCTTGTCCTCTACTGGAATAACATTTGATTTGACTTCATTCAGCCATTCCACAAGTCATTAAGCCTAGAGCAATCCCAAATTTCCAGGATGCCTCATTTGCAGATAACAAAAGCAGCTGTTGTCCCTCACCAGCACAACACAGATCAGAAACCTGGCATCTTTCCCTCTTGCTCCTTATAGACTGAGTGGAAGTGCCATGGCACTTCAAACCTTATTCTACCTGTCCAAGATGTATTGGACACCAGCTATGGCTATGACTTTTGCAGTCAACCTCTAAGGGATTGTGGGCTCCACATGGATAGAGACTTTAGTAGTTTTTATACCTTGTGTTTATCTGGTTCCCTTTCAAATTCCAAGCACCCTTCACTTTAGTTTTGGACCTCTGTGTACATTGTCTTTATTGTAACTGGCAACTGAAGCTATTTACAGCCAGATCCATCTGCTGGAGTTGGGTCCTGCCGGTAGTGTCGGGTTTGATTTCAGATTATTGTTTGTTGTGTTGTCAAGAAGGGCTTGTGGGAGGAAAAAAATGATGCCTGCATGCAAAATGCTCTTTGGTTAAAATTTACATAGGACCTGTTTGAAATGTTGACTGCTACTCTGATCAATGTACTGTGTGTTTGTAGTTACAGCAACTGTCTCAGTGACATTCTGAAAGTCTCAATGAGGGAACTGGTTCATACTAGCAATGGCAACCTTAGCCCTCCATCTTTGGAGCCCATCTGCATCGTTTCTCATCCCTAAAGTAATGAAAATGAGAAGTTTGTTATGATGGCTAGAAGAATGTCTTTAGAAAGATTTTATGGCCTTTTGCCTACTTTGTGATATGTGGAGTACAGAAGGCTAGTGTGAGTTGGCTCAGAAATTCTGTTTCTACATGTCTGAGTCAAAAATATGGTCTAAGTACAGAAACTGTTTTCAGCACCATATTTGGACATATTTATAACTATAAGGCATTAAAAACAAAGTAAACATTCACCGATTTATAACAAAATGGTAGTAATGCAGGTAATTTTTAAAAGTGTGGTAGGACAGTGTTCTGTTTTCTGTTTTAAAAGTATGTGTGTGTCCAGTTCCTGACAGTATTAATGATACTCTGCTATGCTTGTATAACAGAGCATGTTGTCCTCTGAGAGGCTCCATCCAGCAGCTGACTCAGAAACGGACACCCACAGCCAAACAGTGGATGGAGCTTGCAGACTCTTATGGAAGAATAGGAGGAAGTGAATAAGTAAAAGAATAAAATAAAACTAAAAAATTGTGTGTGTGTAATTTTCATGTGTATGTTGATGCTCTTGTGTTTGAGAGTGTGTATACACATTAATGTGAGTGTGAGCAGAGGCCAGTGACAACCTTGGGAGGGTGTCATTCCTCAGAAAAGTCATCCATCTTATTTTGAGACAGGCTCTCCCTTCAATGACTCCAGGTTGTGTCCAGGTTGGAGCTAACAATGACAGCAGCAGATGATCAAACTTGACAAAGGAGCTAACAGGTTTGGTCTATGATCAAAGTAGGCACCCTGAAGAAAGATTAATAAACATCTCTGAAGTGTGGGTCAGCTGTGTTCCACTGTGTTCTCAGAGTAGCAGAGTAACATGGTTTATACAAAGAGAAATAGAGGAACCTGGGTAGATGACTCACTTGGATTCATCATGCTTGTCATGCAAACATGTGGGCCTGAGTTGAAGCCACATCACCCCCATAATAAGCAGGCATGGTGGTCGTGCATGCAGGCAGGCCTGGTTTTGATCTTTAGAATCCCTACTTCTAATGCAATGGGTTGTGTTATAGTCCTAGCACTGTAGAGACTGACGCATGATGAACCCTGGAGCTCACAGCCCAGCCAGCCCCACATACCAGTGAGCTCCAGGCTTAAAGTGAGACTCTGTCTCAAGGAATAAGGAAAGAAAGTGACTGATGAAGACACCAATGCTGACTTCTGCTTGCCCCATACACCAGAGGAGAAAATGAATTATACATATTGTGATTTTTTTTCTCATTTTGTTACTGTTTGTCTGTTTTTTTTTCTTTTATTCTTTACAACCAAAAGAATGTAATAGTTGAATCGTTCATATTCAGGCATTTCAAAGGTGAGTCAGTTTTTGATAATATAAAAAATATGATGTTTGCCTGTGTGTTTCATATTCTGATGTAATTTTAGATTAGTGTTATCCTGACGGGTTTTTAAGAGAAACTGTAATCTGTTTCCTGGTCATTTAGTAAGACAAATTGTTGTTAGAGGAGGCCCGCACCTGTTTTTATGCAAATGACTATAATTATTTTCATTCAAGTTAGAAAGATCATTATCAATTTTTTCTCCCGTGTTAAAAAATTTTAATTTAATATAAAAACAATGTTATTTGGTCACACTGAGTGAGTGTTAACCAAATAATGCAAACAGTACAAGGTGGCTCTTAATCTGTGTGCTACATGTGTGGCTTGCTATAGTGCTTATTTTGGTTTGGATGAGAAATGTACCCTAAAAGTACATTGTTGAACACTTGGACCCTCCAGCTAGTGGTAATGTTTGGGAAGGTTGTGGAACCCCTAGGAGCTGGAGCCTTGCTATAGGAAGTGGATCACTGGAGGTGGGTCTGTGGGGGGTCTGTGGCCAAGCACCACTTTCTGTTCATGTTCTACTTCAAGACTGCAGATGCAGTGTGAGCAGCTGCTTCACAACATCTGCTATCATGCTTTCCTGCCATGATGGACTGTATTTCCTTGAACTGTGAGCTGAAATAAATCCCCATCTCTTACGTTACTTCATGTAAGGTACTTTTTCACAGTGGAGAGAAGTAACCATCTTGGTACACATAAAGTTGACACAAGAAGATTGGCAGATGTTATTTTTCTGTATTAGATACTCAGTTTGGCTTTATCTTCCCATTCTTCTCTGTTGCCAAGGTGAAAATGGTGCTTTCTACACTATTATATGGTTGTATGGGCCAGAAGAAGTCTTTTATCACCTTGCAGTGCTGCGCTCCTTCAAGATCTCCATTCAATCTCCTTTTCCTTTGTTAGAAACTACTGGGAATGAGAAATTCAGTGTTCTCTATTGTATCTATTATCACTACATCAGAATTCTCACAGAGTTCAGCAAGGTTGGGCATGCCATATACAAACGTCAAGATGGTAATGTATGCATTACCCAGGAAGAAACTGCTCTACCTGGACATCTGGTAGGTCAGCAAACAGCTGGCCAGTTGCATCAAGTAGGGTACCTACCACAATAAATTCTTCAAGACTTTTTCTGTCTGTCACCTGCTCACCTGTACCATTGGGTGGATATGCAGATTAAGAGGTGCATCATGGGCTCCAGGGACCCCAACCATCAAGTGTTTGCACCAGGAAGTGGGAGCAGATTAGGGCACTGAGCTACTTGGGTGAAGTCAGCATAATTATCAAGGGCAGAGGCTGCTTGTTCATAGAGTATTGCTCCCTTTGGACAGAGCAGCACAGGAAGGAAGAGGAGCAGCCGACAGCCTGGATGTGCTGGGAGATGCAGTGGGACACTTGGTGTTGGCACAGGTTCAGACACTATTGACACCCATGCTGAGTGCCCTGGAGGAGCTGCAAGCTGAGCTGCAGGAGGTGCACACCCAAGGCTGCAATGTGTACTTTACTCTTAAGTGCCTGGCAGCATCTTCATCCAAGAACTAGCCAGCTTCTGAGGCTTGGATTTATTTGTGGCCCTGTGTGCCCCAACTTGGCCTTTTCCTGAAACCATCCTGCCTGGCCTCCCCCGGCCCAGCAGAAGCCACTGGGATCTTGATGTAACTGTGACTTGTAGGTACATGTTAGTATGGTAGATGAGAAATGTACCCTAAAAACTCATGTGTTGGACTCTTCAGGATCTAACAGAACCCTGCCATCTCCTCCAGGGAGCACTCCATAAGGAAAAGCTTTCAGACAGAGCTCTCCAACCTTTGACTCATTGATGCTGTCTGCAATGTTCAAGGCTCACCCAGAATTATGTTGAACTTTTAACGTCTTGACCAACATGCCTCTTCACTGTTCTGGCAAAAGCAAAAATGGAACCAGTGCTCAAGTCTGATTGGGACCTACTTAGACAAGGGCCCTTGCCCATCAGAGGAGTGCTTTCTTCCTTGTTGGTAGTTACAAGCAACTGTGAGGCTTGCTTCAGAACAATGCAGTTCAGTGTCTGATCCTGTGAAAGAGGAAAAGTGCAGTTGATGTTCTCTCTCTCTCTCTCTCTCTCTCTCTCTCTCTCTCTCTCTCTCTCTCTCTCTCTTTCTCTCTCTCTCATTCTTCCCTCTGAGGTCTTAATTGAATCATGTCTACAGAGTTCCCCTTACCCATAATCCTATGGTATCATCAACTTGCCCTTTCCATGGCAGAGACTGATCTAAGCTGCCTCTAATCTCTTTGTCCTCAGAGTCTTTGGTCTTGTTTCAGTTAGAACTATATTTCCTTCCTTACCCTTACTCTTCTTCAATGCCATACTTCAAAGCTCATGTGTATATTATCACCCCACCCCCACACACACCTGTCTGTGCACCATTGAATGCCTAGAATCCTGGGTCCTCCCACTATTTGTGATGGTGGTCGCTCCAGGAGCATACCATTTTACTAGGAATGTGAACTAGGTCTCCCACAGTTTGGAAGCTGTTATCAGAAGTCAGGGTTTTGGTGGAGCCACATTGCCTCTTCTGGCTTCAAAAGTTTCAGTTCCTCTGGACTCTGTCTTCTCTTTACATGCCCTTATTTTCTTCTTCTATATCTTGCAGTGGCACCTGTTCCAGAATATAAGGCCCACACTAAGTTTTCAAGGACCATGTTACAAGATTCTTAATCACATATCTGAAGATCACTTTTCTAAGTAGGAAAATGCTGATAAGTCCAGGGTTAGGACATGGGTTGTCTTTTGGGAACCCTCTTTTCAGTTCCGTATGTTTTGTAGGATAGGGTCCTGACAACCTGCTGTGCTGATGGACTACCCAGAAACCTTCATATGACTTCTGGAATTGGGTTCTGCCCTAAAGCTCCAGAAAGACTATGGGTTCAGCAGTTACTGAAGTGGCTGTTCTGTTTCTATTGGAAGGATCCCCAGAATAAAAAGGAATCTCAAGGAGATATTTGCAGCTCAATATGGACATAAAAACTAGGCCAGTGCTCATTAATAATATGGAAAGTTGGGCACTGGGGCACATTTGGAATTCTAGCATTCAGAAGTTAAGGCAGGCACCTGGGTTTCACAGTGAGTTTAGTGCAGCTTTGGCTACAAAGTGAAACCTTGTCTGGAGAAGAAGAAGGAATAAGAATAAGAAGAAGAAAAAGAAGAAGAAGAAGAAGAAGAAGAAGAAGAAGAAGAAGAAGAAGAAGAAGAAGAAGAAGAAGAAGAAGAAGAAGAAGAAAGAGGAGGAAGAGGAGGACGAGTAGGAGGAAGAGGAAGAGGAAGAGGAAGAGGAGGATCAAGAAAAATGGAAAAGATAAAAACCTTGGAGAAAAGCCAGAGAAAGTTTGGCTCTGGTGAAAAAGGGACCAAGATTCATCGTATGGGCTCTTTTCCACATTGGGAAACTAAAGCCAACAGGGAGGCAAGCTAAAGGACCTGGCCAAGAACCCATAGCTCAGGAGAGACCAATTACCTAGGATGGTGAAGTAGGACTGGAAGAGAGGAGAAGGGTCTAGATAGCCCTAGTTGCAGCACAAAAAGAGCGACAACCTATTTTCAGTGGTCAAAGATGCTGGGTGGAGACAGGTCCCATATTAGAATAGCCCCAGCCACATCTGAGATCTCAGCACAGGGAATATGCTCATTCCACCTGGCCCATGTCTTTGGATGTGGGATGGGCAGGGGCTCCTCCATGACCAACCAAGGGGGTAAAAATGATTCACTCTTAGGATTTTCCAAACAGAAACCCAAGACATGCTTTTGAGACAACATCTCAATTCCATCTAAAAGAGGGAGAACATTGTGTACTAGAAACTGAGAAAATGGAGTCGAGTGGGGGTGTGTTTCAATTTGGAAGTGATTATACTGCATGAAATCCTGACTGAGGGGCAAAAACAGAGGACAGTCATGGGCACACAATGAAGGGAGGATAGAGGGATGAGCCAGGGAAGCTTAGTTCTTGGTTGCCATGGTTACTCCTGTGGGGTTCACTCCGGCAATGACAGCTCCCTCAGTCAGCCATGCTCACCAAGTCATGGGTCATAACAATCAGGGACAAGGCAGGCCAAGGTTGCTGAGCTTTGTCGGGTCAGTCATTGCTACACCAGACTGACCAGTTCACTCTTCTGCTGAGGTGGGTCTCACACTGTTCTAAATGCCCGAAGAAACCACGCAAGTCAATTTTCTCTGTTTGCTTGGGAAGAAACTGAGGGGCGAAGAGGAGTGTTACCTTCTTTCGGTCACACAAGCATAAAACCAGGTAGATTGCACTCAGATAACTGGGCCTATCCTGACACAGTCGAGACTTTTCAGGGTTCTGATGGATGCACAGAGTAGACTTGCCCACTGTGACGGTGCTGGAGAAATCAGGGTGGGGTGTGAGTGCCAAAACCCTGTGCAAGGCAGGAGGACAGAACAGCTTTCAAGGCTCTGGCTTTCTATGTGCTGCAGTGTTGTGTATTTCCCATGTTGGGAGAAGAGTGGGGAATAAATCTGTGAATAAAAATGTGTCCCCCTTAATTTGATTTCTCTGTGTGTGTGTTCATGCATATATTTATATATGTACATATGTGTGTCTGTGTGTGTGTGTGTATGCACATGTTCGTGAGCATGCACATATGCACAGGGGTCAGAGAACACCTTGGGTACCATTCTTTGGGTGTTACCCACTTTTTGACCATTGATATAGGATCTCTCACTGTCAGGGAACTCTCCAAGTAGATTGCGGTGCCTGGCCAGTAAGTCACAAGGATCCTCCTGTCTCCAGCTCTCCAGTGCTGAGATTATAAGCACATACCACCATACCTAGATATATTTTTCTTAAGCTAGGTTCTGGTAACCAGATTCTAAAGTTAGCCACTGTGTTTGCAAGGTAGCACATTTTATTGAATGAGCCATCTACCTATTTTATTTACTAAATTCTTTGATTTTTAATTTGCTGTGAGTTTGCCAAAGGTGAATTTGGTTGTGTTTAACCTGTGCAAAAGTTTGTTTTGACTACTGGAAAGTATATCTATGAGCCTTTGGTTATATGAAATTATTGTTTTATTTGAACATTTAATCCCTTCTCATTGGATAATTTCCTGGACTCACACATAATTTTGGTGGGCCATGTGGACTATCTATTTCTATATTTAGATAAACTAGACTTTAACTCAACTATGAACTTTTTAGGGACATCTGATAGGCTTCACAAACAGAATGTTATAAATATTTATATAGAAATGCATAACCCATTATTATCCCATCAATTTTCCATTTATATGATACTCATAAACATATCACCAAATATTATATGAGATTTTAGCATTCTCCATTTCTTTGATTTACTTTTTAACTACTGAATATTTCAGATGAGCCTCAGGGTGTATGTCCAGAAGTGACACAGCTGGGTGCTGTGATGATTTCATTTTTGGTTTCTTTAGAAACCTGCATATTGATTTCCATAGTGGCTGAACCAATTCATGTCCTTACCAGCACTCTATGTGGTTCCCAATTTTTGATGCTTTAAATGAGAATGGTTTCATGAGCTTATATGTTTGAATGTTTGTTCCCCTGTGGGAGCTGTTTGGGAAATATTAAGAGGTGTGGCCTTAGAGAAGATGTGTCACTGTGGGTGGGCTTTGAGGTTTCAAAAACTCATACAAGACCCACCCAGTTTCTCTCTCTGTTTGCTTATCTGTGGATCAGGATGTAATCTCTCCTGCACTTCTACCCACCAACATGCCTCCTGCAATGATGATCATTGACTAACACTCTGAAACTCTAAGCAAGCTCCCAATTAAATGTTCTCTTTTATAATTGCCTTGGTCATGCCAATAGTAATGGAGACACTCTCTAAAACACTTGCCAGGATTTGTTCTTTGTTTTCTTGATGATGGCCATTGTAACTGGAATATGATAGAATCTTAATGAAGTTTTAAGGTGCATTTCCTGATGGGTATTTTTGTTGAATATTTTCCATGTTTATTGTCCATCTGCATGTCACCATTTGAGAATGGCTATTACTTTCATTAGCTTATTGATTGAACTATTTTGGTGTCTAGTTTTTGAGTTCTTTATATACTCTTGATGTTAACCCTCTATCTCATGTTTAGTGAGAGAATACTTTTGATTAATTTTGATTAATCTACAGACTGTCTACTTACTTCCTGTGATGTACACAAGCCTTAAATCTCATACAGTCAACTTCCAGTTCTCAGTATTATTTACTAAACAATCAGAATCATTTCTAGAAGGTTCTTGCCTAGTCCTGCATCTTGGAAATGTTTATCTCTAACAATTTCAGAAATGTACATTAAAATCTCCAGTCCATTCTGTAAATCAGTATACCACAGAGATACCTACATGTCTATGTTTATTACTCTAGTCTGACTAAGAACTAAGCTAGAAAATCAGCCTAAGAGTCACCCAAACAGATAAATGGACAAGAAAACATGTCATTTAGTCATAAAATTTCCTTTAGTCATAAAGAAGAATTGATTTATGCCAGTTACTAGAAAATTCATTTAACTGAGATCATCATAATAATTCAAATAATCTAGATAAAGAAAAATAAATTCTCATGTTCTTATTTATGTGTAATCAGTAAATTTGTTTGTAGATATATACAACTATGTGTTTACATGTATAGAAGAAAATGAAAGAGAGACTAGGAGATGGAGGAGTCTAAATGGAGAGGACTTGAGCAAATGAGAGCAAATGAGAGTGTGAACATACTTTTAAAACATCACGTAATATACCTGAAAAAAGTCTATATGGGGCTGGAGAGATGGCTCAACAGTTAACAGCAGTTAACATCTCTGTTTTTCCAGAGGTCCTGAGTTCAATTCCCAGCAACCATGTGGTAGCTCACAACTATCTGTAATGGGATCCGATGCCCTCTTCTGGTGTGTCTGAAGAGACAGTGTATGCATATACATAAAATAAATAATTTTTTTTTATAGAAAAGAAGAAAAGAAAACTGGCAAGATAAAACAGGATGAAATGGACAGAACCAGCTTTAGATGTGTATCTTTGATATTCATACCTCATCCACCCACTCAGAGAGTTCTGTAGATACTTTAACCTTCAAAAAGAATGACTCCAGTTTTCCCAGGGAAGAAAGTATTCCATCATGTGGCTCCCTGTTATAGGCCAGTCAGATAATGGTTCCTCAAAGATGGTGATGGAATCGACAAAGCATTGTTTCCTGTGGAGACATCAGTGAGGCAAGGTCCACACACCTTTGTCCTCAGAGTGATGCTCACATCTTTCAGACTTCACAAGGCCATTCATCTTTGTTTGTTCTGTCTTGCTATACTTGCTCAGTCCTTCAGTATTTCTTACTTCCTCTGTCAATGTTGTCTTCTCATATGCAGCTTCTGATACTCATCTGCAAAGGAAGACTCCTGGCACTAAGCAGAATTTTCTTTTGCTTTTTCTTATCTCTCTGATGTCTCCTTCATACTTCATTACTAACCTAAACCCACTCATTACTTTATAGGAGGGAACACTGTTACTACAATCTTGCTCATTTCTATTAGGTTTAAAATCTTTCCATACAGTAAAGGTCAGTTTATGTCTATACAATCAATAATCGCTGTATGGGTTTGGTTAGCCTCTTTAAAATGAAGTTATTATAGTTGGGAAAAGTAGTTTAAGAATGCTTGCTGCACATGCAGAGGACCTAAATTCAGTTCTCAGCACCCAGACATGGTGGCACACAACTTTCTATAATTTCAACTCCAAGAATTTGGTGCTCTCTCCTTGGCCACATACACACCTGGCATACAGTTACACAAACAAATACACATATATGAAACTGAATAAAATGAAATTGTTGGATAAGAGTTATTTTGGTATTCTCATCATTATACAATCCTTTACTTTTTTTTTTTATGTCTCCTTCAGTGGTAAATTAAACAAGGTTTTATATCTCTTAATTGATTGTGGTTAACTATTTTCATTAATGTGTAGTTTACAAGTAATATTCTTTGATGAACCTGAATTTTATTAGGGTTTCATAGAGGAGCATGGATAAGACGTAATTTACAATAGTATGATCAACTTGCCAGTGGCTACATCACTGAATAAAATGCCTCTCCTTCCTCTGAAAACTATTAACTACCTGTATATTTAGTTGTGTTTGTGTGTTTACTATGTGGACGTTGGCTCACGTGTATTTGCAAGCCTTTGTGCATACATAGACAGGCTAACAGAGGGCATTGGACAGGCGTCATGCTCCATCACTCTGTCTGTCTAGCCCCTTGAGACTGGGTCATTCGTTTAACTGTGAGCTCATTGCCTTTGAATTGTTTTATTTTCTTGTTTAGACAGACTAGCCAGCAAACCCCTAGCAAAGCCCCCATCTCCATCCTCCATAGCACGGAAGCTACAGGAACACCTACGATCACATCTAGTATTATTTTTAGTGTGAGTGCTACGGATGCAGACTCGAATCCTCGCGGTTGTGCAATGAGCAGTTCTAAGTTTGTTTTTCTTGAGTGTCACATTTGATGAGGTTATTTAAGTGCATGATGTTATATAACTTACATTATAAAAAGATTTAGGACAATTCCATTGCTCCTAAATTAACAAGCCCCATGTCTGTTTGCAGCCAGGCTCATCCCTTCTCCTGGGCACATCCTTTCGCAGCCACACATCTATTTCTTGTTCCTACAAATTTTCCTTACCCAGAATGCCACAGAATGAAATCAATATTAATATTATTATGCAATATGTAATATGTAATATGCAATATTATCTGTCTGGTTCTTGTGCTTGGTACCATGCTTTGGAAACTCATTCATGCGGTTGCATACATAACTAGCTTTTTCAGTTGTTTCAGGTAATGATTTCATTTCTATTGGTATGATAAGATAATCTAGCAGAAAATGATTTATTTTAGCTCCCAGTTCTACACTGTAGTCCATCATGGGAAGAAGTCATGGTAGTATGAGTGTGAGACAGCTGGTCACATCATATCCGCTGTGAAGAGCAGAGAGAAAGAAATGCATTCAGGGTTGCTTGCTTGGTTGTAGATGCTCACGTTGATAGCTGATCACACCATATCCGCTGTGAAGAGCAGAGAGAAATGAATGCATTCAGGGTTGCTTGCTTGGTTGTAGATGCTCACGTTGATTTCTTCAGTTTTTGTTTTTTTTTTTTTTTTTACTTTTCCAGACCAGCCTAGGGAATGGTGCTGCCCACACTGTGGTATGCCTTCCCACACCAATTTACTTAAGACAATCTTCACTGGTATGCCCACAGGACAACCTACTCTAGACACTCCCTCTGTGGGGCTCTCTTTCCATCTAATTCTAGGTTGTGTCAAATTGATAATTCAAGTTAACCACCATATAGAATAATAACACATTAAATGGATAATTATAATTCTTTATCTGTTCATAAACTAATGGGCACTTAAGTTGTTTACTGCCTTGAGTGAATGAATTTAAATTTCTCTATTGGCATAATTTCATTTCTCATGGGTAAATAATTAGTAACATAATACCAGGATACATGACTGGTATGCATTTAATTTTTTTATAAGAAACTGCCAAATTCTCTTGCATTATGATTGCACCACTTTATATTCAACCAATTACAGGTAACTGTCAAATGTCACTGTACACTCTTCCTGTGATGGTTTGAATACAAAATCTCCACCACAGAATCATGTGTTGACAATTTGCTCCCAAGTCAGATGATAACTGGAGAAGTTCTGGAAAATTTAGGAGGTAGAGGCTGGCTGGTGGAAGCAGATTGCTGGGAGCTTGTCCCTGAGGGCTGTGCCTTTTCCAGGACTAAGTCTTCCTTTATTTCTTCTTCATGAGTACCATGAAGTAAAGAGATTCCTCAGTCAAATAGTTGCTGTGATATCAGTCTGACCTCAGTCATACAGTGATGGTCACAGCTCCCCAGATGAACACTGAAATTGTGGGCAAGTCCTGCCTTGTTTTTCATGTTATTAATGTTTGCTCTTGCTTTCTGAGATAGGATCTGTCCTGGTTTAATCTCTGTTAGTATAGTAAAATGCCCTTACAAAAGCAACTTGAAGGGGGAGGAGGTTTCTTTGGCTTACAATTTCATGTTAGAGTATCATTCTGGGAAATTCAAGGCAGGACACTAAAGCCGCTCATCACATTCATAGTCAAGAGCAGGGAGAAATGAATACATGCATGCTGACTCATGTTCAACCCTCTTCTTACACTGGCTAGGGAATGGTTACTACCCATTGTAAGCATGTTTTCTCAACTCAATTAATCGTGAAGATTGCCAATCTCATCTACAATATCCCTCGGCCACACTCTTGTCTCATGTGATTCTAGATTATATCAAGTTGATAATTAAAACTGTCACAGGATCTTATGTATCATAGACTAGTTTCAAACTCACTATGTAGTTAAAATGGCTTTAAACTCCTGACCCTCCTGTCTTCATGTGTGTGCCATCATGCCCACAATATGCTGGAGATGGAACCTAGGGCTTCCTGCATGTTGAAAACTACATTTACCTGCACCCTTGGACCTATTAAGATGTTTTAGTCAAGCATTCTGTCAAAGCATTGACAAAGCCCATACACTTTCAACTCCATGTACTTTCAGATTTCTTTATTTTAGGACTATGGTAGCTGTGTCATGCTATCCCCTTGCGGTGTCCACAAGTCTTTCTTTAATTACCTCTGCCTTAGCTCTCTTTTTCATGTAAATATTTGCTGTTACATGGCTTTGGTGGAGTCTTCAAATAATGCAATAAAGCTCATTACTTTTTAACATTTTTTTAAAAAAATTAAATCTCTGTGAATTTCACATCATGTACCCCAATCCCACTCATTTCCCATCCTTCCACATTTGCCGTCCACCCTTGTAACATCTCCTCCAAAATAAAATAAATAAAAATAAAAAATAAAAATAAAAATTAGAAAAAGTTTATAAGGTGTCCTTATCTACCAAATTGTTGGCTGTAATTTCACTGTTTTTAAACAGTATTCTCTGAAGAGATAAAGTTGCCACTGTGATGGAGTCCAGTTTCTCTGGTGTTTTGTCTGTAGGACTTTTGAGCAACTCAAGGCCACAAATGTATTCTTTTTAATTCCTGTGATTTTGTTTTGTTGTTTATCATCTGAGCTCTTCAGTATAGGGCTATCATGGTTTTTAAGCTAGTTTGTACATGTCATGTGGAATTTTTATAAATTTTATAAAATTTAAATTTGTTTTTATAAATTTTTATAAATTTTAAAGATTTCATTCATTTACTCAAGTGTGTGTAGGGTTGGATAACTGGACCTGCATATACCACAGTTTAACTCTGGAGGTCAGAAGAGAACTTGTGGGAATCAGTTCTCTCCTTTTACCATGTGGATCCTAGGGATCCAACTCAGAGCATCAGACTTGGGGAAACGCCATCACCCACTGAGCCATCTTGATGGCTTATAAATTAATTTTATCATGATTGTTTTGTTTCAATTTCTTTCAATATTCACACATGCTACTGTTTAACATCATTCATTGAAAATATTCATTTTCCCACTGAATTATTTTAGATATAGCACCAAGTATAAACTGACTTTAGTTGGGCATGGGTGCACTTTCCTATAATTCCATTTCTAAGGAGGCTGAGGCAGGAAGACTGTAAGTATGAGGTAGGCCTGACTAAATAGCAAGACTCTGTCTTAAAAGAAGGCACTTATCATGTTTCATTTATTTTCTCTACCTTGTACTGTTAACCTTCTCAAGTATTTGTGTCAAGACTCAGTCCTAAGATTAGTGTAGCCTTATTTGTCAATCACAATACTTAAAAGCAACATAGAGGCTGAGAGAATTTAAATAACATATGCTTGCAAGTTATAGTTCATAATTGAGGGAATCAGAGTATGAATTCAAGCAAAACTGAAGCAGAAACTATGGGAAAATGAGGCTTGCTGGGACATGCTTAAGGACCTTCCTTATACAGTGAGGGGGTCCTCCTATATGACCTCTTTATGACTAAGGAAATCTTACACAGACATGCCTACAACATACACCAACACAATAAAGTCAATTAGTCAACAGACTCTCTTTTCAGGTGATTCCAGACTGTGTTAAGTTGATAATTTTGATATCTTGTTTTTCTTTATACAACTACAAGAAAAGTAACCTAAAGTTCCTGACCATCATCCACAGTTCAGGAGTTTGTTTATTAAGTTTTCACTACATCCTTAGGAAATGTGTACATTAGTATTATTATTTGCTAGAAGAAAGGTTCAAAGCTTAGAGAAATTCTTGAACTTTCCAAGGTAGCTTTCAGCTTATAAGTAATAAGCTCACACTTGAATGCAAATGCTCCAATGAATTTGTCTAGGGCCTAAGCGTCAATGTACTACATGGTATTTATTTTATTTATTTTCATCTTCTACCAGACTTCAAACCAGGATGTGTCATCTTGTCTATGTTGACTTACTAGCTTGAGTCTTGGAGGAGCTGGAGATGAACTCAGTTGACTCACTCTTGTCTAGCATGCGAGAAACTCTGGGTTTGATCCATAGCACTGCATAAAACAAATGTGTTCTTGCTCACTTGTGATCCCAGCACTTGGAATGAGGAGGCAGGACCAGGACCTAAAAACCATCCTTGGCCAAAGTTGCCCTCAGCTAAAGAAAGAGCAAGATGGAGGGCAGCTTGGATTATGTGAGACTCTGTTTTGTTTTGTTTTTTTTTTTTTTTTTAACATTTAAAAACATATTTTAATTGAATAGAATTGAATCACATTCTTGTTCCCCTTTTATACCACCGCTCCTCCCAGAGACCCCCCTTCAATATCTACAATATCTTTTTTGTCATATTCCTTAAAATTTATAAAATATTATAACAATAAAAATAAGTATTATAAAAGTTGTGTGATATAAAACAACAATCAATTTAACAGTCTTATGTAGATGCTCGTCTACAGCAATAGTGAAAATACACTTTTCTCAATATAAATTTTAGATAACTCCAAACATATTACTTAAAAATACTTAAAAATAATACAACACTACTAGTATTTTCTTAAATGAACATGAATATATAAAGTCTTTTTGTTCGTTTTGTATTTAGTAGAGTTTAAAATCTTGGCTCTTACTGTGGTACAAGCTCAAAATAAGAACAATTTTTAGACATTGGGTTTCATTCTAATAAGGGTGTATTTCAATGACCCTCACATCACCAAAGGATTTTACCTCCATCTTAGCTAAGCTGAGAGTTGATAGTTCTGCTGCACCAAGAAATGAATTGTAGGCTAGATTTTTGGATACAGACTTCCTGCTATGATCAAAGCTATTTGACTTGAGTGACTGACTTCATTCTCAGCCCACAGAGAATAGGTTACATTCATTTAAGAAACGGTGTAGGTATTAAGATGGTTTATCCATAAAGTCATTCACCAACTGTTTCGATGAACAATGGTTCTGCTTGGAGGTTGCCACAGACATTAGGTGAGGGTAAGAATTTGGTTCATTAGCTGTGATAATTTGGAAAAGCATTCATCTCTGAGAAAAAGTAACTTATAAAGTCCTCTTCTTCAAACTTGATACAAGAGATACAAATGTCAAGCAAAGCATTCAGTCTCACTTTGTTGTTCTCTTACAAGCTATCTCCCTAGTTAATCGTCTATGTTTGTTTTGGGTATATAAATACTTTTGAAATATATAAGCTTGTCTGAAAACCATAGTATAGTGTAAAAACATGAAATAAACAATACTACTAATAGAGAGGCTGAGATA
>NW_022196891.1:18568818-18608355 GCF_008632895.1 Mastomys coucha
GGGACTGACTGCAGAGCTTGTGCCCAAGGTCTGCTCTGGACCTCAGCCCAGACAGACTGGAAGGAACCCAAGTCACTGGATTAGTGGAGTTCCTGTGTGTCTGGTCCCGCCTTCCCAGTTACTCCCAGTGTTGGGACAGATGTTGGTTCCTGCTCACCTCTGATCCTGGGTGTGTCAGAGCACCAGGGAATGGAGCTTCCTTTGGGTGTTGTGGGACTGGATGCAGACCATGTGCAAAGGTCTACTCTGGACCCCAGCCCAGACAGACTGGAAGCCAAGACTGTTTTAAAAAAAATTTTTTTTTAAAGGAGCTGAGCAAGATGTCTCAGTGCATTAAGATATTTGTCACCAGGTCTGAAGACCTGAGCTTTATGCAGAATTCACATGATGAATGGAGAGAGCTGATTTTCAAAAGCTGTCCTCTGGCTTCCACCCAGCGCGATGGCATGTGCATACATGCACACATGCCTTTATACATGAAATAAATAAATTTAATAAAAAATAATTGATGTCCTTATAAAAATAAGGTAGGCAAAAGAATAAGAGAGGAAAGATGGAACAACAAAAGTTTGAAGGAAAAATTCCTTTTGAGCTAGCACAGAAGTAGAATGAATGGAGAGATATGGTCCCTGATCTGACGTCTGAGGATGGGATCAGCCATGTTTTCAATAGTGTCATTTTTCGGCAGTCCTTGACACTTGAGACTTGGGCTGCTTTAGGAGGCTCTACAGCAGAGCAGAAAAGGCAGTAATGAAACTCTGATGCTAATAAAGTCTGGGACAGGGCATTTTGCCCTAGTAGAGCATGATCCATATTTCCTGTAGCCTCCGATGCCCTTTTCAGCAGTGTCTTTACAGCTCATTGGTGGGTAATAAGTCTTGACCAGTATTGGTCTTTGACACAGGTAGTAAAATACAATCTAAAAAGCACCCAGTGGAGTGTAAAAGTCAGCACCAGGACAGAAGGGATGATTTCCAATGTCATATCTTCCCCATCTTGGATCACCAGGAACAAGATCAAAAGGGGCAAGGCATTTGCTCGTTGGGCTAAGTTATGAGTTGGACAAAATCATATTCTGTTTTCTAGCTATGGAAGCTCACAAATAATTCTTTTTATGAAGTTTGGTTTGGAGGAAGTGATGCTTAAAGTCCCTAATATTACTTGTAATTTGCATCATCAGTTTGAGGAGGACTTTGAAAGAAAAGCAATAGTTGACTTAGAAGACGAAGGCTTCACAACAAAATAATATATTCAGATCTTTTGATAGTCAAGATGGTGGGCTAAAGTAGAAAAGACCATAAAGGAGGGGAAAGCAAGGTGGTTCAGCTGCTAATCCTGGTGATCCAAGTTTCATCCCTTAGACCAACATTGTGGAAGGAGAGAATTGATCTCCAGCACACAGTCTTCTGACATTTACTTGCATGCTGTGATATGCGTATTACCACCCCCCACACCCAATGAATGCAGTGAAAAAAATGAACATCAATAAAAAGACCATAATGGAGGCATGCAATCTAATCAGATATTTGAATCAATGATTTTAGCATGAGAAGTAGGGTGATTTCCCCCCTCCCCCATAAGGTATACTTAAAGTTCCAAGATATGAATTGATAGGAAACATCTCTCTCTCTCTCTCTCTCTCTCTCTCTCTCTCTCTGAGTGTGTGTGTGTGTGTGTGTGTGTGTGTGTTGAGCTTAATAGCTCACTTCTGGATGTTGTTCTTCAAGCATTGCACAGTTTGGTTTTTGATACAGGGCCTCTCACCTGCTTGGAGCTCAGCAGTAGGTTAGGTTGGCTGGCCATAAAGCCCCAGTAATCCACCTGTTATGCCTCCCTAGCTCTGGCATTATATACCACACCTAGCGTTTCTTAGGTGGATTCTGGGAATTGGACACAAGTTCTAGCAAGCACTTTACTATGGATCCATCTCTCCAGATTCCATTTGAAGTAAACTTTGAAGGTGTAAGTTAGTTGGGATAAAATCAAGTTGAGTTAAATGAGACATAAATCTAACAACTAGATTTTTTTTAAGAAGAGGAAGGATATAGAGAGGCAGATTTAGGAAACCAGGAAGGTGAAGACAGAAACATTGTTTAACATAATACAGATAAGCAAAGAATGACAGACTGCCAGGAGCCATGACAAGCTAGCTAGGAAGGGGAATGAGAGGTTCCTTCCCAGAGCCTTCAGCAAACACCTGATTTTCAGATGGGGTACCTATAGAGTAGTTGAGCTAGGTAATATTTGGTGTTTTTGGAGTCCTTAGCAAGTGAAGACACCCTTGGCTAATCCATTGGTCCAAGTAAGACAAGAAGTGTGTGAACATGGATGTTTTCATATTATGTCACAGCTGAGTAAGCCAAGCGACACCATCCTCCAAGTCTCAGAAGATATGCTGACACAACTGAGATGAATTGTGGCTGGTTCATTCCACAGACGTTTGCTATACAGAATTAATATGGTAATCCCAACTTTATCAAGGCATTAGGAGAATAAATTGGATGCCATTATGGCCCTGTATATCCTAAATCATCTAACAAAAGGGATTATAAAACTTCTTCTAGCCACACTTCACTTGATTTCAAAAGTTTGCAGAAGATTGGGTTATTTTAATCCACCCCGAATGTGTTATATCAGCTTGGTTGTAGGGTAAATTCTGCATTCAGTCTGATATTGATTCTCCATTCCTCCTTATTAAGGAAACTCTAAAACTGTTTGCTGGAAGCAATGTACCAACTTAAAAATATTTCTCTTGATCCCTTACTATTTGGTTCTGTAAAGCAGCCAACCTTTGATGAGACAGCCACGTGCCGCAAAAGACTGAACTAAGCAAGAAAAGTAGCCAGAACTTGGACGAGACACAGTCGTGTGTTACGAGAGCTGATGTGAGTAAATCACCACATTAGTTGACACCTTTGCTGCTGTGACAAATTCCCTGACATAACTAATTTGGGGAAGAAAGGGTTTACGGTGGCTCCCAGTATGAAGGGATATAGTCCATCATGGTGGGGAAGAAATGGAGGCATGGGAATGAGGCAAGGGATCATGTTTCATCAGCAGTCAGGGAAACAGAGGTACATGCTGGCACTCAGCTCACTTTCTCCGTTTAATTCAGTTTAGGATCCCAGCCTAAGGGATGGCGCCTCCCACACTTAGGGTGGGTCTATCTTCCTTAATGAACCCAAAGTAGAAACTCTTTCACAGAGACCAGCAGTGGTTTGTCTCCTGGGTGATTTCTGACCTTGCCAAGCTGACATTCGATATGAACGATCATGGGTACTATTCTTAGTTCTGTTACCTCAAAGCACATGTATTTTAATTAGTACTGAAAGTCAGTGTTCAAAAGGGGCAAGTCAATTATGGCATACGGAATATACAACTAACCAAGGAGTAAGTACCCTTTATAGGCAGAATGTTTCCTTTTAAGATTCATTTTTATCTTAGTTGTGTGAATGTATGTGTGTGGACACATGTACCTGCAAGTGTGACGCTCACAGAGGTCAGAAGCAATGGCTACTCCTGGAGCTTGGGAGCCACCTGTGTGGGTGTTGGAAATCAAACTGGGGTCTTTTGTTTAAGCAGTATGCGCTCGTAACCAATGAGCCATCTTTCCCGCACCTGCGGAGGTTTGTACTTTGTTTTGTTTTGTTTTGTTCTAATAGGAAGCAACTATACATTTGTCAAGGGAGAACATGGTTTTCTCTGCTTGTGGGCTGAAGTCTAAATTGACTCACAAGCCCAACACAGGCAGCCAGAGTCTCAAACGCAAGTTATTATAAGCTCCACTTTGAGGTTCTGTGAAATGACAGGAACTTAAATTGTGGCCTTGGCCTTTCTCAGATGCCATCTCTTCACGTGCTTTCTGCTGGAAGTTAACTGGGAGGCAGAGGGCTGCTTTCTGAGCGAAGTCGGTTCCACACTGCTTCGAAGTAATTACTTGTAAGTAAGTCAAAGACTCAGGGCGGGTCACAGTTCACAAAACAGTTGATAAAATGTATAATTCCTTGGGTTAAAAGCCTGATTATGGGAGAGAACACCCCACACAGTAAGTAACAGGCATTTTCAGACAAAACTCAAACAAAATGAAAGGCCGCGCTATGCTAAGTGCGTGTCTCTGCTTAAGTCTCTGACTTCAGAACATTAAAAATCATGCTGTGGCTGAGTTTGAGCTCAGCAAAGATGTTTTCTAGAATTCCCATCTTAGGTACTCCTTGGAAGGTGTGTGTGAATGTGGGTCTATGGATGTGTGTGTGTGTGTGTGTGTGTCTGTGTGTTTATACTTGTGTATACACATGTTCATGCCTTTGAGTGGAGGTCAGAGGCATCATCTACCTTACTTTTATTGAGACTGTCTCAGATTGCCTTGGCATTCATTGATTCAGCTGGACTAGCTGTTCAGATAGCCCTAGGGATCCATCCACCTGCCTCTGCCTCCCTGACACTGACATTACAAGCAGTCATACCCAGGCTCAGATTGTGTGTGTGTGTGTCTGTGTGTGTGTGTGTGTGTGCGTATCCAAACTCAGAACTGCATATTGTGGAGCAACATTCTTTCTAAGTGAGATGTCTCCCTAGCCCCCTTTTATCAACTAACTCCTATGATGTTCTGAAATGATCACTGTTAAAAATTAGAAGAAAATAAAGAAGGAAGGCTGTGTTTAAAGTAAGGGTGACAGTCTCCTCAAGGTAGCAGATCTTAATCTGCCCACATAAATCCTTCTTATTTCCTGCATTCTGCCAACAAGCCATGGCTTTAAAAGCAGAAGAAGGGAAAGGCCTCGAGGCAGCAGATTAGAACCACCTCAGATTTTCTCGTCTTCCCTCATTACTCGGTACGCAGGGCATGTCGGCTTTGATGCCACAGGGCAGAGAGCTGTTCTTTCCGAAGGGAGATAAACCAGATAGCCATACAAATCAGATTGGCGCTGTATGAAAAATAACTTTCTTACATTCTTGTCTTCTGATGCCCAGCAGCTGTAATTTGTGTTGTCCTTGGGCATCCATTTCTGCGTTTCTCCTTAGTGTCCCTTGGCCCTCTTTAGGGGCAAAGAGATGGCAATAAATTACAATGTCTTTTAGAATTTTTTAATACATGGTGTACTCCTTTTATTTAGAAATCATCCATAGGATTTTCCTTGATGTAATCTGTAAAGTGCTTCTTAGCATAAATACACAAAAATCAACTTCTGACATCTATGATAGAAGGCAGAGAAGAGGAGGATGGGAAGGAAGCCTCATAATAGTGTGAGTGACCTCACACATGGGGGCCTCATGTTTGATCTTGAACAACCCTGCTGGCAGTTCCACTGTGATCCACATCTTCTTTTTTTAACCACTTTGAAATAATTTCATTTATTTTGCAATGAAGAGGAGAAAAAAAATTGTACTGTAAGATGCACATCAAAAAGTCTCTGTGTTTTGTGCCCATTGGTCTACTTCATGCTGGGATTTTTCTGACTTGAGCATTCACAGGTTTTGTGTGTGCTGCGTTCCTAGTGAAAATGCCCTGTCATGTTGGGAAGACGTTTCCACTTGGTTATCCACTTGGGTTCTCACATGCTCTCTACCCCTTATTCCTCAACATCCGTAAGTGATGGATCTGGGAGAGTGCTTGATACCTGTTTACTTTAGGGCCGAACATTTTGAAATCACTTTTTTCCTTTACAAAAATTATTAATCAGTCCATTTGTTTGCATGTCAAATGGTACTCCACATCCCTGTTATCCCCTCCACCAACTTCCTATCTCATGGTATCCCACTTCCTGGTCATCCCTTTGCCAAACCCCCATCTCAAATCTGCCCTCCCCCTCCCTTTTGCCTATATGAGAGTGCTCCACTACCCACCCACATTCTCCTGCCCCACCACTCCAGCATCCCCCTACTCTGGGGCATCAAACCTCCCTGAGACTAAGGGCTTCCCCTCCCATTTTTGTCAGGCAAGACCATCTTCTACTACATATGTATCTGGAACCATGGATCTCTCAAGGTACACTCCTTGGTTGGTGGTCTAGTCTCTGGGAGAACTGGGTGGTTGGGCCAGCCTATGTTGTTCTTTCAACGAGGCTGCAATCCCCCTCTTCCTCCCTCAGTCCTTCTGCCGGCTCCCCCACCAGGTTCCCTGAGTTCAGTCTGATGGTTGGCTCCAAGCATCTGCATCTGCATGGGTCAGTTGCTGGCTGGACCTCCCCAGGAACTGACACACTTGGTTCCTGTTTGCAAGCGCCTCTTGACCACTGCTGCGATGTTGGGTTTGGTGTCTTCAGAGATGATGTATCCTCACGTGAGGCTGTTCCCTGCTTGGCCCTTCTTTCAGCTTCTGCTCCATTTTTTTGTCCCTGTTCTTCCTTTGGACAGGAACATTTCTGGGTTAAAAACTTTGAAAGGGGTGAGTGGCCCCTTCCTTCGATCCCGGGCCGTGCCTATCTACTGGAGGTGGTCTCCAGAGGTTCTATTTTCCCCTTCTTTGCGCATTACCGCCAAAGTCAATCCCACTGGGTCCTGTGGAGCTTCACTTTTCCCTGGTTTCTGGGACCCTCCAGTGGCAATCCCCAGTTCCTCATCCCCCGTTACCTATTTTTAATCAATTTCCTGACCCTCTGTACCTCTCTCATGTCTCCTCCAGATTCTGATACTGCCACTTTTATTCCCTCCTCCTCCTTTCTTCCTCCCTTTCCTCCCTCGTCTTCCACCTCCCACAATCATCCTGTTCCCCTCTCAGTGAAGGAGTGAAGCATCCACCCCCCGGTCTCCCTTCCTTCTATGGTCCATATGGTCTGTAGGATGTTTTATAGGCATTATGAGCTTTTGTGTTAGTATCCACTTATTAGTGAGTACATACCAAGTGTGTTCTTTTGTGTCTGGGTTATCTCACTCAGGATGATATTTTCTAGTTCCATCCATTTGCCTGCGAAATTCATTAAGTCATTATTTTTAATCACTGTGTACTATTCCATTGTGTAAATGTTCCACATTTTTTGTATCCGTTCTTTGGTTGAGGGACATGTTGGTTGTTTCCAGCTTCTGGCTATTATAAATAAGGCTATATGGACACAGTGGGATGTGTGTCCTTGTTATATGTTGGAGCATCTGTTGGATATATGCCCAGGTCTTAAGACTCAGGTATTGCTGGGTCTTCAGGTTCAACTATTTCCAGTTCTCTCAGGAACCGCCAAACTGATTTCCAAAGTGGTTTTACTGGCTTTCAGCCCCACTAGTAATGGAGGATTGTTCCTCGTTCTCCACATCCTCATCAGCATCTGCTGTCACCTGCATTTTTGATCTTAGCCATTCTAACCGCTGTGAAGTGGAATCTCAGGGTTGTTTTGATTTGCATTTCCCTGATGACTAAGGATGTTGAACATTTCTGTAAGTGTTTCTCAGCCATTCGAGATTCCTTGGTTGAGAATTCTTGATTTAGCTCTGTACTCCGTTGTTTAATAAGGTTATTTGGTTCTCTGGAGTCTGCCTTCTTGAGATTGTGTATATTTTGGATATTAGCCCTCTATTGGATATAGGGTTGGTAAATATCTTTTCCCAGTCTGTGAGTATCATTGTCTTTATGTGTGTTCATAGAATACAAGCCATCTAGAGAAGAATCATATTAAAGCATATCAAATTTAACAGATGTACTGTACCTTGAATAAACTACATTCTGTCATTGTATGAGATGCCACATCCATGTAAGCTCTCTCTTGCCCCCCATTAATGTTTGGACTCTGATTGGTATATGACTGTAACTTCAACTATACACATACTTTAAACACACACACACACACACACACACACACACACACACACACACACCCCAGAGGCTGCAAATGGCTTAGTTGGTAAAGTATTTGCTATCAAAGTATAAGAACCCAAGTTCTATCCCAACATAACATCCAGACATGGCAATATATCCCTATAATCCTAGAACTGGGAAGCAGAGACAGCTAGATTCCTGGAGTCTGTTGGACAGCTAGCCTAGCCAAATGAATGAGCTTCAATCTTAGTGTGAGATCTGTCTCAAAAAAGTGATATTGACTAAACAAGATATTTAGTGTCAACCCCCTGGCTTCTACACAGACATGCAATTTCACTCATGTGGATCAATACTCACTTGTGCATTACTCTTTAACAAAAAGATACAATTGTATATAAGCATGAGCATACACCAACACAAAATCTCAAACAAACAAACAAACAAACCAAAAAAAAAAAAAAAACCCAACCTCTCCAAAAGTCTCATTTTGTTTTTTAAAAGTATATTTTAAATGGTCAATGAAAATTTCTATTCAGATTAACTTAGTTTCATAGATCCAGAGAAAGTACTAAAAGTTGCAAGGGATTCAGTCTGTAGAACTGTCCCAGGAGTCTGGAGGTGTGACAGATGCTAAATACCCTTTATATGTAAAGACTTTACAGTGTTTATATGATTCTAGCAATAAATACCTCTTTGTGGTACCTGGAGGTCAATTAATCTAGGAAGGTCTATAAATATAGCCCATATATTAAACAAGCCGAACTAAGAGAGATGCACACCATTTACCTGACCAAAGTTAGTTATATATTTTGCTCTATGGTCAGGCAGCAGGCAACTTAGGGGAGAAAGGGTTTATTTTGGCTCATAGGTCTAGGTTATGCTCCATCATAGGAGGAATATCATGGTGGTAGAGACTCGAAACAGCTAGTCACATTCCATTCAGCATCTAGAGCAGAGAGAAACATGAGCATTCACGATCACCCAGCTGCTGGTTTGTGCTCAGCTCTTTCATCTTTTGTTTTGTCTTGTTTTGCAAGACAGGGTTTCTCTGTATAGCCCTGGCTGTCCTGGAACTCACTCTGTAGACCAGGCTGGCCACGAACTCAGAAATTTACCTGCCTCTGCCTCCCAAGTGCTGGGATTAAAGGCGTGTGCTACCACAGCCCGGCATTCAGCTCTTTCATATAACCACCGTTTGCATTGTGTTTCTAGTCCCTTCCCGTGACTGTTTCAGAATCAACTAACATTTCTGGACATCTGTAAGAACCATGTCTATTCTAGCTGTGGAGACTCTCAGTAAGAAAATAAGAGGAATGGGCATGAGAAATGGGAAATTGAAGGGAGAGGTTGGAGTTTTAGTGTTTATCATGGGTAATAAAATGACACATGATATAATGGAGTGCAAAATAGATAGTCTGGTGACATGAAACCATTGCAACACTACCTCTGTATTATCCCAGAGCGTCACCATTCAAGAGATTGAAAATCCCTAGGGATAGGATCCAGGTGGGATATTGATTAAGTCACAGCCTGAGCTCTAGAGCCATTCCTACCCTGCCTATCTGTATGAGCCAAGATGGAGAACCTGTAACCCAACAGAAATGCAATTGTGATTTGTGTGCGTGTTGCGTGTGTCCCGTGGATGTGAACATGAGCATGCACTTATATGTGTATGGAGGTCAGGGGACACACTAAGGTGAAGCACATAATTGTCCACAACTTTTTGTGAAACCCAGGTTTGCCATTGGCCTGGAATTCTGCTAAGTGTTTAGCTCATGGCCACTAAGCTCTTGGTCTCTGTTAGCATTGCCTTCCCAATGCTGAGATTATAAGAACAGACTAGTACATCTGGCTACTTATGTTGGTTCTGGGAATGAAAATCAGGCCTTCACATGTGAAGGCGAATGCTTTAGTGATCAAGCCACTTTCTCCTGAGTCCAAAGCTGAAGTGTTTCTCAGCTTTTACTGGGAAGGCTTCAACATTGCATTAATTTAAAGAGAACCATGGGGTAATTTCATCAACAATAATAAGAGGACTTCTAAGAAAATTGTGGCAGTTGATCATACTTTCACCCTTTTGATTAGGGTCCCACTCCATTGGTCTTGAAATCTTGCATCTCAGCCACCCCTGATTCTTCCTGTCTCCTTCACTTTGTTCAATCAGTATTTTTGAACATTCTTTTAACACTACCACATATCATGAACTTTTTGCGCTAGGGATCTTGTCTGGACTGTCTGACACTGCATTGGCAGGCACATCTTTTATGAATAAGAAGCCACATAGGGAAAATTTTAGAGCAGTGACCTCTGTGTCTCCATGATGGATCACAGTGGACACAGAATGGATTAGTCTGTGGTGTTTCTATTAAACAGTGGGAGACAAAGCACACATGCTTCATCTTCTCCAAACCATCAGAAATAAAGTGTTAAATGACACAGATGAATCCTGGGGACAGAAAAAAACAAGAGAGAAGAGAGAGCAGCAAAGACTGTACGGTATGAATCATTTGCTCTTTATGCAATGAAGTCATTTGTCTTCATCCAGTGATGTATCTATTGATCTATTATTGCCCCCTGGAGAAAGAGAAAAGCACTAACCCATGTCCAACAGGAGACGGACCATAGGCACCCAGAAGTGTTGGCTTGCTCTGGCAGGTGTGCGGATCCAAGGGCTTCTCCTAAGGTTTGAGAAGGGAAATGACTAACAAATCCAGGGAGATCTCTGTAGTTTATGTCATTTGCTGAGCCAGTGATTGTCACTGCCTAAACAGCGACACAGAGAACCCTCCCTTTCTCAAGCAGGAACCTGCAGTATGCCCATCTATGGAGATGCTTCTACATTCGAACTTTTTTCTTTTTAAGAAAATGCTCAATATTTTATGTCAGATAAATGCAACTAAATACTACAGTAAGATGTTATCTCTTATAATTTAGAATGATTGTTATCAAAAATAAGGGGTTGGAGAGATGTTTCCAGGGAAAAGTACTTGTTGCTTGCCCAGAGAACCCAAGCTTGTATTCAACTACCCACATTATTTGGCTCATGGCTGCCTTAAATGACCACATTTTCCCACTTGAAATTTATTAGTGCACATCTTTCCTTGATAGCACAGCTGTGTTCAACTTTAACAATAAAGGTATTTTGGAATATTACAGTGATGTAAGAAACTGGTTGTAAATAAAAAAAACAAAAAAAACAAAACAGTTTTCCTCCTCCTACTTAGCTTTACCAAGTCTTAGCATTTTATCCTGTTTCCTCTGGGGAAAGGATATTTTGCTAGACTAGTTTCCATGTATATTTCCCTCACTGATTCCACTCAATTACTTCCTCGAGTTTCTTTCTCCTTTCCCTTCCACCCTCTTCTCCTCTTTCTCTTCTTCCTTTTCTTCTTTCTATCTCCTTCTCTCCTTCTTCCTCCTCCTTTCTTCCTTCTTCCTCTTCTTTTTGCTTCTCCTCCATCTCCTCTTTTTATTCTCCTTCCTCCTCCTCGTCCTCATCTTCCCTTTTCTTCTTCAATATCATTCTTGCAATAGGATTTCTTTGCCTGATTTTTATCTATTGGAGTCATATATGCTTTATAATTTACCCATCTATCCATGTATCTATTTACCTAGTCTCCAGATAATTCAACTTTACAACTTCTAAAATTGTAAATGATTATGTGAGCCATTCAATAATTTAGATTTTTTGTTTGGTCTTGTGCTTTTAGGTCATTTGTGTGTGTGTGTGTGTGTGTGTTTCAGCTGTGTTGGGATACCCAGAGCTTGCTGTAGTAGGTTAGCTGGGCTCTGCTGGTGCCCTATTGCCCTGGCTGTTGTTGATGCTTTTAAGCTTGCCTCTAGTCATCTGTGTTTGAGGGCTGATGTTGAGTTTATCCTTGTTATATGGATGCTTTGGGAATCTTTTCCCCTTTGCTTTCTGTTTTCTTGTGTGAGTGGCCTGGGGATTCTGGTGACTAGCAAATCTTTAGATCTAGGAGGGTGTTTATCTTGGAGTTTTTGTGGGCTGTGTGAATTATCTCTGAGGTTTGGGTTGACAACCTTGCCTCTAGGATCCCTGCTACTAGTATAGGCTCTGGGAAAGGTGGAGGAGTTGTGGTCTGGAAAATGGAGCCCAGGAGATGGGGTCTATTTTAAGGCTATTGGGTGTACTTTAAGGGTAGTTGGTGGTTATGAGGCATGCATAGAGCAAGGTCTTTGATACTGTGCTTTTGATAGTTGATTAACTATAAATATACATAGTTGGTTATATTTAATAAATATTGATACATAAATATACCAATTCGCTCATCCCATAATGAAACAATCACAGTATTAAATGGTATTAGTGCCAATTGTTTATCTGATTTATTACAGTAAAGAATTGTAAGCTTGCAAATGCTAACGTCTCCAGTAATACCACAAGGGAAGGCACACACTAAGAGGGCAGAAGCTAGAAGAGACAGGAATTGGAAAACTAAGAAATGCATTGGAATAAAGTAGAAAGCAGGACAGAAGGGAATAAACACAAGAGAGGAAAATATGTCAGATAGAGAAGATCCAACTACAAAGCAATAAACACAAGACAAACATGGAAAAACTTAGAAACAGGACAGAGGAGAGAGAGGGGAGAGAGAGAGAGAGAGAGAGAGAGAGAGAGAGAGAGAGAGAGAGAGAGAGAGAGAGAGAGAGAGAATGAAGGTGGATGGGAAAGGAGAGTCAAGAAGAGAAGGTTGCCTTTCCTGCCAGTGTGTAGTGAGAATGCCAGAACACAGCAGCGAGGGCACCAGCCTTCAATATAAATGCCAGTCCACCTGTCTGGTTAGATGTAAATATTCTTGATACTGAGACCAGTGTTGATGGTGTTTTCTGAGTGTCTCTGTCCATACCTTCTGCTAGGCTGCTTCACTGACTTCCACCTGCTGAATTACTATAACTCTCCTTGCACCTGCTCTCGAGATATTCTGGACTCCTCTCTCTCTCTCTCTCTCTCTCTCTCTCTCTCTCTCTCTCTCTCTCTCTCTCTCTCTCTCCCTCTCTCCCTCTCACTCTTTCTCTTCTTCTCTCTCTCTCTTTCTTTTCCTCTCTCCCTCTTTCTTTGTTCATTCATCCTTTCTTTCTTTCTTTCTTTCTTTCTTTCTTTCTTTCTTTCTTTCTTTCTTTCTTTCTTTCTTTCCTTCCAGATTCTTTGTAACTCAAGTTTAGTGTATGTGCTCTTGAGCTTCCACTTCCCAAGCTCAACTCAGATCGTACCTCTGCCCCATTTGCTCCATGGCTTGAAGTGGTCTTTCCTTTCTTCCTCTTTTCAAATCACTACCCTCCTCCTCTTTTTCCTCCATTCTATTCCTCCTCTTCTCCATTTCCACTTCTCCTTTACCTCCTCCTTGCTCTTCTCCTCCCCTTCCTCTTCTTTTTCTGACCTATTTGTCTAACACTAAAATCCCAGTGCCTTTACAGAGTGACATACATCAAAGAGTAATTTCTCCTCAGCTGCTCCATTTCTCTCCTCTAGGGAACACTAGATGTTGGTGAGCACTGCTAGTGCACCATATTTTTTGATTTGTCATCAGTCATTTCATCCCTTTAGGTTTCTTTAGAATCTGAAAAGAGTAAGTTGAGACCTTGTGGAGGTTTCAAATTACCTCATGTCTACACTAAATAGGCTTTATACATCTGGTGAAATGGATACATGAAGATGCATCTTGAAGAACTGATTTATAATGTAATATTGGCTTTATTTATACCTGTCTACCATGATTTATTTCTACCAATAGCTTCTTTGGCTGTGGCTAGTGAGTTTGGGTATATTCCTAATGTGTTGGAGACTGAGACACATGCCATTTCTATTGGTTATGCAAGAACAGGAATATTCTAGTATTTCAGGGACATGTGGTATAGATAGCAAGCACATGAATATGGAATACCATGTGTATACTTATATTTTGAGAGTTCTTGCTTCCACTAGTTGATAGGGTGTCTTTGGGGACTGTAGTTATTGGCTTTCTCTTGTATGAAGCTCTGATACTGGCTATTTCAGTACTGAAGAGGAATCTGAAGCCATTATCTTTTTACTAGACAGTGGTTCTTGCCAAGGTGTTTCATAAACAGATGTGATGGTAAGAGCCACAACATTCTTTCTGTGGCACTCACAACCAATCCTGTCAACAGCAGAAGACCACCCATATTGGTAGGATATTGGAGGCAAACACGCAGCAACTGTTTAGGCTGGAAGACATTAGTAATTAGGGCAGTCTTTTTTGATGCTCTCACAGGCATGGTCATCCAGTATGGAACTTATGGCCACGCTACTAACCCGAAGGGTTGGGTGGAATTGTACTTTTCTCTTTCTGACATACTCAATGAGAGTTTCCATCAGGGACCAAGTGTGTCATGGTTAAATCTGGACATCTCTCCTAGTGTGTTCATTCGCTGTGGGTGCTGGAGATGAGGTTGGGGTAATATTTAAAGACTCTTTTTCCTGGTCTCCTCCTGATGAAATGCCAATGGGAATAAGGAATAAAGGAATATGATAGGCTCTGGATAGTTTCTCTCTGGATCTTCTGAGGCTATATATGCCAGGGGTGAAGTAACAGTAGGAGCTGCGGTCCTGTTCATCTCCCACCCCAGAAACACCCTGTGGATGGAGTAACATTAGGATGATGAGGTTCTATTCTCTTCTGCAAGTGACAGTAACCTGTGAGAGGGACAGGCAGTATTAGTGGCCAGAACCATATCTTTAATCTTGGTGTACATCCTTGTTTTTAGTTATTCTCTGGTCAAAGAAGCAGGAGACTGGATCTTTATACCTTCATTATAGGACACTCAGTGGGACACTCAGGCACCCCAATGAGCCGCATTTGATTTGTTTGGCAGTGACCTGGTGAGAAAGAGCAATAGAATGTCCATGAAGTTCCAGAGATAGCCCTGAAGCAGTATGAATTCAGATAATATGTTACTTTATGCCGTGTCTTCCACTGAAGACATGTGAATTTCTTTCTCAAAGCCAGAAAACCACTGTGAGACTTCTGGTTGCCTATCTAGTTGGGCTCCAAGCCCCTATGGGTTATGGGACTACATTAGATCCAGGATTATTTGAATCTGTGCTGACAATGTTTACCATTATTCTTGCGGAGGTAGGACAACCCCACCCTGAGTTGGGAGCTGGGCCAGCAACTGCAGGGATATTTTCTTTCTCTTACAAAGATGTTGCCAGAAGTCTCTGGACCTTGCAAGGTTTCCATTTTCTCCCTGCTGATTTCCAGCATCCCTCTACAATGACTTAAATAAGTAGCTGCATATCTATCCCAGTGCAATAAATAAAAACATATCTGTAGTCCTACAATTCAGACATGAGCAGCAACATAAACACAGGCAGACCATTGTTAGGTGAATGGAAACAACAAGGACAAACTGCAGTCCTAAGGAGGAAGCAAGCTGACCAGACCGTTGGGAAGAACAGGTTCCTATTACTAAGGGGCAGGAATGAGCATGGCATAGCAGTATTGATGGTCATTACTGTAGGATTTATCTCTTAATGCAGAAGCTCCAGTTCCTACATACATTGGTATTGATTTCAGAAACAGAAGTTTTCTGAAATCATTGTAAATTCAAAACAGGTCAAGTAGAACAGTAAGACAAGGATCTGGGAGCCTTTCAAAGCTAATAAATAGTCATAGTCACTTTTCCTGTTGCCATGACAAAATACAGAAGCCTAAGGTAGGAAGGGCTTGTTTTAGTTCATGGTTTGAAGCAACAGCCCATCATGGTGGGGAAGGCATGGCAGCAAGAGTGTGAGGCAGCTGCTCACAAGGCATCTGCAGTCAGGAAACAGAGAGAGATGGATGCTAGTGCTCAACTCACTTTCTCCTCTTTATTGAATCGAAGACCTCAGCCAGGGGATGATGTCACCCACATTTAGGATGGGGCTTCTCACCTCAAACTATTCAAGAGGTCTCTCATAAACTATCCAAGCGGTCAGTGTGAAGGATGAGCTCCCACCTATCTCGTATGTGGTGAGAGAGAACTGATTCCATCTCTTCCCACATTCATGGTCAGCAATCACATCAGTAATCTTGAAGTTGGCTGTGGTGGGAACATTTATAACATAGAAATTGGTAAATGCTATGAGGAAGTTTTATTCCTTTTTCCATAAAGGCCAGTTTACCCATGTGACAATTACTACATATAAAATCTATGTTCTGTAGTGGGAAACACCTTTTCTTCTGAAATACACATGGTACCTTAGCAAAGAACAGCTTTATGTTAGGCACAGAGTAAGGAGAAAAACAAATGTAGACGAAGAAATAAAGCAGCCCTTCTACCAAACCACCCTTCTATGCTTTTTCTTTATAATTCTTTGTGTATCTTTATGTATCTCTCTCTGTGTGTCTGTGTGCCTCTCTCTCTCTCTCTCTCTCTGTGTGTGTGTGTGTGTGTGTGTGTGTGTGAGAGAGAGAGAGAGAGAGAGAGAGAGAGAGGACAAGCCTCATCCTTCACAAGCCATTTCCATTGTTTTTGAGACAAGGTTCCTCATTGACCTGAACCTGCTAAGTAGGCTAGGCTGGCTGAGCACTAGTACCAGGGATCCTCTTGTCTTGGCCTCCCCAGTGGAGAGATTACATACACATGCCACTTGGGCTAGAGAGCTGGCTCTGCAGTTAAGGGCACATACTGACGGCTCTTGCAGAAGACCCTAGTGTATTTCCCAGTACTGATGGTTGGTGGTTCACAACTACTACTAACTCTAATGCCTCTGATTCCATGAGAACCTACACTCCCATGCACATTCTCCTGCCCATATTCATAATTAAAGATAAAATAAACTATCTTAGCTAGATATTGTGGCACACAACTTTAACCCAAGCACTTGAGAGTCAGAAACAAGAGGACCTCTATGAGTTTGAGGTTAGACAGGCTTATTTAAAGAGCTCACAGCCAGCCATGGCTACACAATGAGATCCTCCTTCAATAAAATAAGATACATCTTGTAAAACAAAACAAGTGCATGTTAATGCATTTTGCTTTAAAAGTGCCTCCTGGGAATTGAACTCAGGTCTCTAGGCTTGTGCACCACTCACTTTTGTGACTGAACCTTCCCCCATAACTTGATCATAACTTGATCAATGAAGAAAATTTAAAAATTGTAATTTTGATGTACTAAAATTTGTAGGCTGTACTTAAATCAGTGTTCAGAGATCCAGTCAGTCTCTTGCACTCATCAATGACCTCTGATCATCAGATAACTGTGTAACAAGAAATGAATTTCATTCAACTCTGAAAGCAGATAAAAGAGAAGCAAATTATACCCAAACACTTAGAATTAATAATATGGAGTACCGTAAACAGTGAATGAAAGCACCTCCTCTTTGAAAAAGCTTTAAACAAACTAGAGAAATCACCAACTAATGGTGAAACAAGGACAGCATATGAATAAAGAGCCAAATATTTAAGAGAAGAGGAAATTACAAATGAGTAGGGCTCGACTCTCTGGGTGCTGGGATCAAAGGCAAGACATACACCACTGGCACCAGAAATAATGATTTAATACTAATGCTAATATCACTATGAATACTTCTAATGATGTGTTTTGTATAATTCTGTTTAAATTCATTAGGAAATCTGGGTGAGAAGAATATTTCTCTACAGGGATACAAATTACCAAAACTGACTCCAGGACAGGCTGAAGTCTCAAATATACAAAATTTCACTGAGAGAAAGAATGCTATTAATTAAGTTAAAGAGTCTTTTCTTCAAAATGGCCATGGTGACTGCTGATGGGGCCTTTGGAATAGAGTTCGCCTATCCAATGGGCATAGGGGATCCTGGGTTTGATCCAGGACTGAAAACAAACAAACAAACAAACAAAACTGACCCAGACCCGGGGATCTTACTGTGGAATTTTGGTAAAATTTCAGACTAGGTGATCTCACTACTAAACGGATTCTTCCACAAGGAAGGTAAACATTGTCCTCAAACCTCAACAAACAAACACAAGAAGGAAGTCAACAAAGACATTCGATTGTAGTTGAAAATGTAAGAGTATTTCTTAATAGTGCAAAACAACAGATAATTTAATTCATGTTTCTTTTTTCTACATTGTATTTACTTAGAAACATTCAGAAATATTTCTGTATCCATGTATTCAACAAAATGGTTGCATTTTCTACAACTACAGAGTCCTACTTAGTTAACAGAACAATTATTTTCATACAAGCTGCATCAGAGACAACGGAAAAATAAAACACACCTGTCCTCAGGCAACTAAGTTGTGCTGTGCACCAAGAACCTGCTGTACATTTTTATGACAATTTACAACCCCCAGGTTGTACCAGGCAAGGTTGGTGGATATTAAAAATACTCACAGGTAAGGACTATCTACAGACACACTCGGTAGTGTGTTAACTATACAAAAACAGATACTTTATGTTTTAAAACAAAACATTACCCACACTTACATTTCAGGGTTTTTTTTTATTTTCATCTTCCTCTTCCTCTTCCCCTTCATCCCCTTTCATCTTCTTCCTTCTTTTCTCTGTAACTGGGTTTTCTTTAGCTTTTCTGAGCACTGAACTCTGGAAACTTGACCAAAGCATCCAAGTAGTCTTCCCATGCTTCGCCTGGAAAGTTGGCACCTAAAACGCATGTGAAGACATTTTGCCACTCCCATTCTTAGGGTTTTCTTTGCCAGTGTTTAGTTGATATTTCCCAGCAAGACAGAGTTGCTCAGTACTTTGCAATGTTTATGAGAGCCTGCTGTGGATAGATGCAACCTCTAGATTTCCATGTTCTCTTCTCTTTGATGAATAGTGCTCCTCTTATTTTACTTCTACACATCAAATGTACTACCCTTTCCTGGTTTCCACTCCAAAATACCCACTATTTCTTTCCCTCTTTCCCTGCTCACCAACCCACCCTCTCCCATTTCCTAGCCCTGGCATTCCCCTACACTGGGGCATAGAACCTTCACAGGACCAAGGGCCTCTCCTCCCATTGATGACCAACTAGGCCATCCTCTGCTACATATGTGACTGGAGCCATGAGTTCCCTCCATGTGTACTCTTTGGTTGGTGGTTTAGTTCCTTGGGGCTCTGGGGGGTACTGGTTAGTTCATATTGTTGTTCCTCCTATGGGGCTGCAAACCCCTTCAGTTCCTTGTATCCTTTCTCTAGCTCCGTCATTGGGCACATTGTGCTCAGTCCAATGGATGGCTGTGAGCATCCACTTCTGTATTTGTCAGGCATAGGGCAGAGCCTCTCAAGAGACAGCTATATCAGGCTCCTGTTAGTACTTGTTGGCATCCACAATAGTGTCTGGGTTTGGTGACTGTATATAAGATGGATCCCCATGTGGGGCAGTCTCTGGATTGTCATTTCTTCAGTTTGTGCTCCACACTTTGTCTCTGTAACTCCTTCTACGGGTGTTTTGTTTCCTCTTCTAAAAGGGATTGAAGTATCCACACTTTGGTCTTCCTTCTTCTTGAGTTTCATGTGGTTTGTGGATTGTATCTTGGGTATTATGAGCTTCTGGGTTGAAATCCACTTATCTGTGAGTGCATACCATGTGTGTTCTTTTGTGATTGGGTTACCTCACTGAGGATTATATTCTCCAGCTCCATCTATTTCTCTAAAAATTTCATAAAGTCATTGTTTTTAATAGTTGAGCAGTACTCCATAGTGTAAATATACCACAATTTCTGTATCTATTCCTCTGTTGAGGGACATATGAGTTCTTTCCAGCTTCTAGATATTATAAATAAGGCTGCTATGAACATAGTAGAGCATGTGTCTTTATTACATGTTGGAGCATCTTCTGAATATGCCCAGGAATGGTATTGCTGGGTCCTCTGGTAGTACTATGTACAATTTTCTGAGGAATCACAAAACTGATTTCCAGAGTGGTACTACCAGCCTGCAATCCCACCAGTAATGAAGGAGTCTTCCTCTTTCTCTACAACCTAGCCAGCATCTGCTGTCACCTGAATTTTTGATCTTAGCCATTCTGACTGGTGTGAGGTAGAATCTCAGGGTTGTTTTGATTTGCATTTCCCTGATGACGAAGGATGTTGAACATTTTTTTTTTTAGGTGCTTCTCAGCCATTTGGTATTCCTCATTTGAGAATTCTTTGTTTAGCTATGTACCCCATTTTTAATAGGGATATTTGGTCCTCTGAAATCTAACTTATTGAGTTCTTTGTATATATTGAATATGGGTCCTCTATTGGATGTAAGATTGGTAAAGATTTTTTACCAATCTGTTGGTTGTTGTTTGTTCTATTGATAGTGTCCTTCATCTTACAGATGCTTTGCAATCTTATAAGGTCACATTTGTCAATTCTTGATCTTAGAGCATAAGCTATTGGTGCTCTGTTCAAGAAGTTTCCCCCTGTACCCATGTGCTCAAGGCTCTTCCCCACTTTCTTTTCTATTAGTTTCAGTGTATCTGGTTTTATGTGGAGGTTCTTGATCCACTTGTACTTGCGCTTTGTACAAGGAGATAAGAATGGATCAATTTGCACTCTTCTACATGCTAACTGCTAGTTGAGCCAGCACCATTTGTTGAAAATGCTGTCTTTTTTCTACTGGATAGTTTTAGCTCCTTTGCCAAAACCAAGTGACCATAGGTGTGTGGGTTCATTTCTTGGTCTTCAATTCTATTCTGTTGAACTACCTGACTGTCACTGTACTAATACCATGCAGGTTTTTTCTTTGTTTTTTTTTTTTGTTGTTTGTTTTTTTGTTTTGTTTTTATCACAATTTCTCTGCAGTACAGCTTGAGTTCAGGGATGTGATTCCACCAGAAGTTCTTTCATTGTTGAGAATAGTTTTCACTATCCCTGGTTTTTTATTATTCTAGATGAATTTGCAAATTGCTCTTTCTAACTCATTGAAGAATTGAGTTGGAATTTTGATGGGGATTGCATTGAGTCTGTAGATTGCTTTCAGCAAGATGGTCATTTTTACTATATTAATCCTACCAATCCATGAGAATGGGAGATCTTTCCATCCTCTGAGATCTTCTTTGATTTTTTTTCTTCAGACTTGAAGTTCTAGTCATACAGAACTTTCACCTGCTTAGTTAGAGTCAATCATGGTATTTTATATTATTTGTGACTATTGTGAAGGGTATTGTTTCCCTAATTTCTTTCTCAGACTGTTTATCCTTTGTGTAGAGGAAGGCCACTTATTTGTTTGAGTTAATATTAGATCCAACCACTTTGCTGAAGTTGTTTATCAGGCTTAGAAGTTCTCTAGTGGAATTTTTGGAGTTGCTTAAGTATGCTATCATATCATCTGCAAATAGTGATAATTTGACTTCTTCCTTTCCAATTTGTATCCCTTTGATCTCCCTTTGTTGTCTGTTTGCTCTGCCTAGGACTTCAAGTACTATATTGAATAGAAAAGAAGAGAGTGAGCAGCCTTGTCTACTCCCTGATTTTAGTGGGATTGCTTCAAGTAACTCTCCATTTAGTTTGATGTTGGCTACTGGTTTGCTGTATATTGCTTTTACTATGTTTAGGTATGGACCTTAAATTCCTGAAATTTCCAACACTTTTATCATGAAGGGCTGTTGGATTTTGTCAAATGCTTTCTCAGCATCTAATTAGATGATCATATGGTTTTTTTCTTTGAGTTTGTTTATATAGTGAATTCTGTTGATGAATTTCCATATGTTGAACCATCAGTGCATCCCTGGAATAAAGCCTACTTGATCATAATGGAAGATCGTTTTGATGTGTTCTTGGATTCATTTTTTTTTTTTGAGAATTTGAGTATTTTTACATCAATCTTCATAAGAAAAATTGGTCTGAAGTTCTCTTTCTTCATTGGGTCTTTGTGTAATTAGGTTCCAGAGTAATTGTGGCTTCATAGAATGAATTGGGTAGATTACCTTCTTGTTCTATTTTGTGGAATAGTTTGAGGAGTATTGGTATTAGGTCTTCTTTAAAGGTCTGATAAAACCCTGCAATAAACACATCTGGTCCTAGCCTTTTTTTTGGTTGGGAGAGTATTAATGTCTGTTTCTATTTCTTTAGGGGATATGGGATTGTTTGATCATTTATCTGATCTTGATTTAACTTTAGTACTTTGTATCTGTCTAAAAAATTGTCCATTTTACCCAGGTTTTCCAGTTTTGTTGATTATAGGATTTTGTAGTAGGATCTGACAATTTTTTGGATTTCCTCAGTTCTGTTGTTGTGTCTCCCTTTTCATTTCTTATTTTGTTAATTTGGCTACTGTCTCTGGGCCCTCTGGTTAGTCTGGCTAAGGGTTTATCTATTTTGTTGATTTTCTCAAAGAACCAGCTCCTGGTACGGTTGATTCATTGTATAGTTCTTTTTGTTTCCACTTGCTTGATTTCAGCCTTGAGTTTGATTGTTTCTTGTGGTCTACTCCTCTTGGGTGAATTTGCTTCTTTTTGTTATAGAGCTTTCAGGTGTGCTGTTAAACTTCTAATGTATGCTCTCTCCAGTTTCTTTTTGGAGGCACTCAGAGCTATGAGTTTTCCTCTTAGGACTGCTATCATTGTGTCCCATAAGTTTGGGTATGTTGTGGCTTCATTTTATATAAACTCTAAAAAGTCTTTAATTTCTTTCTTTATTTCTTCCAGGACCAAGTTATCATTGAGTAGAGTGTTGTTAAGCTTCCACGTGTATGTGGGCTTTCTATTGCTTATGTTGTTATTGAGGACCAGTCAGTGGTGATCTGATAGGATGCATGGGATTATTTCAATCTTCTTGTATCTTTTGAAGCCTGTTTTGAGACTTATTATATGGTCAATTTTGGAGAAGGTAGCATGAGGTGCTATGAAGAAGGTATATTCTTTTGTTTTAGGATAAAATGTTCTATGGATATTGGTTAAATCCATTTGTTTTATAACTTCTGTTAGTTTCACTGTGTCTCTGTTTAGATTCTGTTTCCATGATCTGTCCATTGCAGGGAGTGGGGTGTTGAAGTCTCCCATAATTATTGTGTGATGTTCAATGTGTGCTTTGAGCTTTAGTAAAGTTTCTTTTATAAATGTAGATGCCCTTGTATTTGGATTATAGATGTTGAGAATTGAGAGTTCATCTTGGTGGATTTTACCTTTGATGAGTATGAAGTCTCCTTCCTTATCATTTTTAATAACGTGTAAATTTGGTTTTGTCATCTAATACCTTAGTTTCTCCACCTATGGTAATTGAGGTTTTTGCTGGGTATAGTAGCCTGGGCTGGCATTTGTTTCTCTTAGGGTACATATTACATCTGCCCAAAATCTTCTGGCTTTCATAGTCTCTGGTGGGAAATCTGATGTAATTCTGATATGTCTGCCATTATCTGTTACTTGACCTTTCTCCCTTACTGCTTTTAATATTCTTTCTTTGTTTTGTACATTTGGTGTTTTGATTATTATGTGATGGGAGGAATTTCTTTTCTGGTCCAGTCTATTTGGAGTTCTGTAGGCTTCTTGTATGTTCATAGGCATCTCTTTCTTTAGGTTAGGCAAGTTTTCTTCTATAATTTTGTTGAAGATATTTACTGATTCTTTAATTGGAAATCTTCACTCTCTTTTATACCCCTTATCCTTAGGTTTGATCTTCTCATAGTGTCCTGGATTTCCTGGATGTTTTGAGTTAAGATCTTTTTGTATTTTGCATTTTCTTTCATTGTTTTGTTAATGTTTTCTATTGTATCTTCTGCTCCTGACATTCTCTCTTCTATCTCTTGTATTCTGTTGGTAATGCTTTCATCTATGGCTTGTGACTACTTTCCTAGGTTTTCTATCTCCAGAGATGTCTCCCTTTTTTATTTCTTTATTGTTTCTACTTCAAATTTTAGATCCTGGATGATTTTTCTTTTACCTGTTTGGTTGTGTTTTCCTGTAATTTTTAAAGGAATTTTTGTATTTCCTCTTTAAGGGCTTCTACCTGTTTACCTGTATTCTCCTGTATTTCTGTAAGGGAGTTATTTATGTCCTTCTTAAAATCCTCTATCACCGTCATGAGATATGATTTTAAATCTGAATCTTGCTTTTCTAGTTTGTTGGGGTATCCAGGTTTTGCTGTGGTGGGAGTACTGGTTTCTGATGATGCCAAGTAGTCTTGGTTTCTGTTGGTAAGATTCTTGCATTTGCCTTTTGCCATCTGGTAATCTCTGATGTTAGATGTTCTTGCTGTCTCTGGGTGGAGCTTGTTTCTCCTGTGGGTCTGTAAGCCTGTAAGCCTATGTCAGCACTCCTGGGACACCAGTTCTCTCCTGGCAAGACCCATGTACAGAGAGCTGAGGAACACACCCACCTTCTAGGTGCAGATGGAGGCAGGAAGGACCTTGTGCGGCAGCTCTGCTGCTTCTATGGCCTGTGCTGTGTGGCTGGTCCTGCCTTAGACAGTCACCAGAGAGAAAAATCTCTACAAAAGTTTTAACCACAATGCATTGTTATCAGTTTTGCTGTCTTGAGTAGTTATGGAAGGCTGACCTTCAAGTATAACATGACCAGCAGCATTGTGAAATAGGAGTGTATATGACCATCTAATAATGGGCTGTTAAAATTCACCCATGGAAGGCACAGTGGGCCCATCACTAGAGCTTCCTACCTATCCAGCCCAGCTGTGTGCAATTCTTTCTCAGCTGTTTGTGGTCTCAAAAGAGCTGAGTGCACCGAGGGAGGGAATTTGGCTGGAGGCGGGTTCCATCTGCTCTCTCCTCACAGGTCTCACCCACAATGGGGTGTGGCTTTTTGACGAACCAGGTACTTTGGGGTCAGTCATTCTCCTGTAAGTAACCTTGATTAAATTCATTGCTTCATCCAGCTATGGTTGGATGGTTGATGTCATTGGTGCTCTGTCTGGGGAGTCAGTTTAGTTTTGGAAAATTAAAAAGTAAATACGTCTGGAAACTGTGGTGTCCAGGGTCAGCCCTTGAGAGGCAGAAGCAGAGGCAGAGGAGTAAAGGAATCTCAAGACCATAATAAGCAGCAAGCTTATTAGTGCTCATTTATTTGAAATACACATATAAATGGAAATTCCAGTTTGGCAGAAATTTCTCTCTTCTGTCATTGGTGATTTCAAAACATGGAAGTTTTGCCTCCCTTGCTCTCAATGAGAATTTAAAAATTTTGTTTCCCTTGTAGTTACTGTATCCTATATTTCTCTCAGACATCTTTTGAGACTTTTTTCTTTCTTTATCCCCTTTTAATTCATAGTCAGTGTGTAGATTAGTCTGGGCTCTAGAGGAATAGAACTGGTAGAGTGAATCCATATTAAGGGAGCATGCATTAGATTGATAACAGATACAATTGGGTAAGTCCAACAAGCACAGCTGCACATTGTAAAGGATTGAAACTTGATAGTTGGTCAAGCCACCATGCTGGCTGTCTCAACAATCTCAAACTGATGATGAAGGCTAAGAGAGTTCCCGAAGAGTTGCTGCTGGTCTTCAGGCTATACTGGAAGAGCACAGAAGCTAGTTCTGTTAGTGCCAGCAAGAGTAAGTAAAGGTCAGGTCAGGGGAAAGAAGAGGAAGAGGAAGAGGAGGAAGAGGAGGAGGAGGGGGACGAGGATGAGGAGGAGGAGGGTTGGGGTAGGAGGAGGAGGAGAAGGGGTGTAGGAGGAGGGTGAGGGGTAGAGGAGAAGGGGGAGGGGGTGGAAGAGGAGAAGGAGAAGAAGGGAGAAGGAGAAGGATAGGAAGAGGAAGAAGAAGAAGAAGAAGAAGAAGAAGAAGAAGAAGGAGGAGGAGGAGGAGGAGGAGGAGGAGGAGGAGGAGGAGGAGGAGAAGGAGAAGGAGAAGGAGAAGGAGAAGGAGAAGGAGAAGAAGAAGCAGCAGCAGCAGCTTTTCATCTTCCACTATCAGATGATGTAACTCACACTTAGGGTAGATCTTCCTACATAATTAAAATCAAATTAATCACTTACAAGTATAGCCATGGGACAGGCTGCAGTGCCTTGCAGAATCCCTGGAAAAGTCTCTTTTCTTCCTAGGTTGTGCCAAGTTGACAAAGCTAACCACCACACTATCTAATTTGGATTTTCCCTTAAATACAATATGTTAGCCTTCGCATATGTGGAATTCTATACTAGGATACACAAATGTAAATATGAGGCTTTTACATATCTTTCTAATATAGGACCCATCTTCCAAAATCTCCATGCTGTCACTGGCTTTCTTCTGGCTTCTTCTTGGTTTCTCTGGTCATTCCCAACATGTTCAAGGATTCCATTATTCAAGGGGAATTTGTACACAGAAAGAGGAAGAAGAGGCCTTTGAGATGTCTTTCTTTTTATATATATTTTTTTCTTCACATTTTCATGTGACTCTGGCAGTCCTAAACTTCTCTGCTATACTCTAAGACATAGACTGTGGCTCTCTGATTAGATTATAGCTATCCTATTCCCTGTGGATGGAGAGCTGGACAGGAAAACATGAGGGGAAATGTGGGTCTCTCTGGTATCCTTGCTTTTGGAAGATCGTATACCCTACAATTCTTCCTGTGAGAATGCCAGTTTATTTCATTGTGTTTATCATTGTTGTCAATATAAGGATTAACCAAATATGAATTCCCCTTTGCTAAAATAAGAAGTTACATTGCCATAGAGAATGAAAATAATTACAGCAAATAAAATAACTTTTGAACCATATTGATAATCAGAATCTAAATGTATGTCTTTTTTTCCATTTATTTATATACAACATGAACTATGGATGTATAAAAACATGTATGTGAGATAAAGGGAGAAGCAAAAGATCTTTTCATACAATCTTGCACAGAATAAATGGACCATTTAAAAAAATTGTCACTTTGAAGTCTCTCCAAATATGAAAATTGCCTCAAGTTTAGGCCAGCAATGATAAAATGTTGTTGAAGAACAAAATATGCCCATGACACTAGCGTCCTGGCCTACAGCCTATTTACTGATGATAATTTTCAAAAAATAAATAGATAAGTGCAAAGAGAAAATGAATTTTACTTGATCTCAATTCTAATCAAGCAATTATATAAACTTTGGCTACTTACAGTTTCAAAAAGCAAAGTATAAAGATAAAACAAAATTGCAGAGGTTAAGAATCAGGTTGATAATACATTGAATATCAGAATGCAGTATCCCAATACTTTGAAGTCTAAGAAAACATTAGCACCCAGTACTTTATTGCTAGGAAAACTCTCAAATGAGATTAAAAGCAAATACTCAAGACATTTGGATATATATAAGAATGCAGAAAATTTTTCTCCTCCATATTCTATTTGAAAGCACATACTTTAGCTCTTGCTTCAGGAAAAAAAAAAAGGAAAAACTAATATTGTGAAAGAATGACATTAGATACTAGAACAGTGGTGGTTAACTATGTCCCAGAGGAAGTAAAAGAAATGAGAAAAGAAATATGATACACTCTGGATACACACTTAGAAAAATCTCCTTAAACCAATAAACTGTTATGACACAAAATTGCAAAGTAATAATAATGGAAATGTTGATTTATTTGCTTTATTTATGAGCTTTAGCCATACCCTAAATGCATAGAATAGGAGATTAGATTATAGTCTCATAGGAAAATAGAAACATTATAAACTTTGAAAAATGTAAATATAATAATGTTGAGAGGAGGAGGGCACTGAGTGTGAATTAGTACCAGAAGCAAGAACACCCAGGCTAGCTCCTCATTTTGTGTGTGTGTGTGTGTGTGTGTGTGTGAGGTGTCTGTTTTTGTATGTAGAATATATGGAATCATTTCTCAGGAACTCTCCCTCCCTCCCTCTCCCTCCTTCCCCTTCCCTCCCTCCCTCCCTCCATCCCTCCCCTTCCCTCTCTCCCTCCCTCCATGTCTCTCTCTCTCTCTCTCTCTCTCTCTCTCTCTCTCTCTCTCTTTCTCTCTCTCTCTCTCTCTCCCTCTGAGATAAGCTCTCTGAATGACCTGAAACTCCCATTTTTCTTGTTAGGCTGGCTAGCCAGAAGGCTCCAGGGATCTACCTATCTCTTTTTCTCCATTGCTAAGTTTACAAGAGTGTGTCTGTGTCTGGTTGTTCTCACATGGGTTCTGGGGATCAAACTCATACCATTATGCTCTTGAAGCAAGCACTGTACCTACGAAGCTATCTCCACAGATCCCAAGGTACTGTTTCAAAAGGTGCCCACAGCTCAGTCAGCAGATGCCTGTGAGCCTGTTTCCTGTTCTGACAAACAGGATGTTTAGGCAAAGAGAGTTTTTCAGGTCTCTGCCAGTTTCTTTATCCCATAGCCTCAGGCTCTGTTTTGTGTAGTGAAATACATATGACATGGAAGCAAAAAGAGAAACTGTTTCGGGAGAGGAAGGAACCCATCAACACAAGGTCTCAAGATAAGGGGAGCCTCATTGGGGAGAGAGAAGGGCAGGAATGAAGTACTGTGACGCATACGTACCAAAATGTCATGACGAAGCCTCTCACTTTGTGCCAACTTACTTCCAACTGGTCAAAGTACAGAGAAAATGTCTGTGTAGTGTGGGGCTGGCCATATAGGAGAGATCTATGTCACACAGGCCCCCATTAGTTCTGGTCAGAACTATGTAGGAAGAAGCAGAAGAAAGACTGTAAGAGGGGGAGGTCAGGGAGAATTGGGATGAAGCAGTGTCTGCTGGACATGGCAAGACAGCTGCACTCATGACCTTACAGCCGCTGTGATTGACTGCACAAGGTCAAACCAGTGAGCACACCCACATAGAGTTGGGAGAACACAGCCCCTACTCATAGCTGAGGAGTAGAAGGAATTGAGAGCTGCTGGTAGAGGGAGACTGAGTTCCTATTAGATATGTGGTCCTTGGTAGGTTGTCAATGTTCCTGTGAATGCTCCCACACCTATGTATATATAGGCAACAGCAGTTAGATATAGAGGATTACGAAAGTGAGAAGGAAAGGAGGTGGAGCAGTAAGTTGTGACTGGCACTTGGGGAGATCTGGGAGGAGTTGAAGATAGGAAATGCGGGTGGATATGGAAAATGTAGCATTACATGAGTGTATAAATGTCTCAAATAATAAATTAAAACTTACATTAATTTAAACAATTAAAGAGATGCAGGCATTCATCCCCTCCACTGTGGATGGAGAGAGGAAACTGGGTGGGAGAGTGGATGAGGAGGGGACAGGGATGCCAATAAGACATGGGGAGGGCGGCAAGAAAGAGCCGGGAGTGAGAATGGAAATTGATGGGGATATCTCTGAGACTAGCTAGAAACCTGAGATGGGAGAGGCTCCCAGGAGTCTATGGGGGTGACCCTAGCTGACATTTCTACCAGAGGAGGATATAGAGACTGAAGTGACCACCTCCCATAGCTAGGAGGCACTTCCAGTGAAGAGAGGGAGACATCAACCCACCTACAAAACCTTCAACCCAAAATTTGTCCTGCCTACAAGAAGCACGGGGACAAGGATGGAGCAGCAACTGAGGGAACAGACAATCGATCACGTCCCCAACTTGAGACCCACCCCATGTGGATGAGCCAACCCCACATACTATTCATGCTTGCAGACAGAAACCTAGCATAATTTTCATCTGAGAGGCTCCATCCAGCTGCTGATAGAGACAGATATGAGACTCACAGACAAAACATCAGAAGGAGCTATGGGAGTCCTGTAGAAGAGTGGGGTAAAGAATTGAGGGAAGCGGAGGAGTCAAGGACACCACAAGAAGACCTACAGAGTCAACTAACCTGGGTCCATGGAGTCTCACCAACCAAAGAACCAGCATAGGCTGGACCTAGGCCACCTACACATTTGTAGCAGATGTGTAGCTTGATTAGAGAGGGGGTTGTCTCTGATCCTGTTGCCTGCCATTGGATCCCCTTCTCTAACTGGTTGGGTTTCAGTGGGAGAGATTGTGCTTATACTTGTTGGGACTGCATGTCTCAGGGATGGGTGGCACAAAGGGGGGCTTCCCCTTCTCAGAGGAAATGAAGAGAGTGTAATGGGGGAGTCCATTTGTAAGGGTGGTACTGGAAGGGGAGGGGGGAAGTTTCAACCACAAGATAATGTGAATAAATAATTAAATTAATAAAAATAAAGAGATTAATAATAGAAAATTGTCTTGGAATTTTAGCGGTAAAGTTGAGACACGATTGGAGAATTAGGAGAAAAACTTAACCAGTGCTAAGAAATTCTCTGGTGAGCTTCGCAAATGTCCTTCAGGTAAAAATGAAAAGACCAGGATACAGCGTATTATACCTATATCAGAACACCACCACCAGGAGAGGCAATACTTGGCTTTCAGCACTTGTTCAAGCCACATTAATTTGACAGCAGGCATGAGCTGTTGACTGCCTGCCAGAGTCTTCCACTGTCTGTGGCTCGTTGAGTGCACAACTGCTCTGATCGAGAGTAATTCCCTGCCAGGCAGCTGTGGAATGAATAAGTTATACTCAGCAGTGGAACCCAGAGCCTCGTCAGCTAATCAGTGAGCTCCGTGGGAGACAAATTAAAGTGGAGCAAGGTGCATATAGGAAGAGGAAGGTGATGAAGGAAAGAGATAAGCCCATATTAAGAGGTGACAAACGCCATGGGGAAATGCATGCATTTTAGTAAGAAACAAATGAAACACATTTGGTTCCAATTTCGGAGTCCAGGGCACGGATATGAAAATGAGTTTGGTAAAAGGAGGTGACGAGAAGCTTCTGCAAGGTGAGAGAGGGAGTTAATGAAGTTCTTTGAGAACACTTACTGAAAATACTGATCATAAAATACATGAGACATCAAAGAACTGAAATCTAGGCGGGGAGGGCTATAATTTAACATTTCTTTGCTGGCACTGGTTAGGACAAGAAGAGATCGCAGAGTCTACGGTTTGGCTTGCATACCTGTGAGATGCTACATCTATAGCAAAGATCTAAAGAAGAGTAATAGAGACAAGTCCAGTATTTCCAATTATAAGTTGATTTGTATGAGGGTTCTGGTACTCAGAGATATCTCCACTTTCTGTGGAAGACAATGTGTTCATCCTGAGTTTTCCTGAAAACTTTCAGAGGGGACCAGCATGTTCTCCTATTTGTCAAGCACATTGATCCTCTGGCCTCTTTGTGGCCTGTATCCATCTGCCATCCCTTCCTTCTTACCTACATTGTGGAGTCCCTCTTGACAGCAAGAGAAGACATCTAAGCCTGAGCATGAGAGCATATTTCTTTAATCTGGCACCTAGGAGCCCAGCCAGAGGCAGGCGATCATTGTGAATATGAGATTAGTCTGGTCTTCATAAGAGAATTCCAGACCAGCCTGGGCTATACAATGGGACTCTTTTAGGACCGAGGTGGGGTGGGAGACGTCTCAAGACCTAATGACTATGCAGTCCAATCTCTTTATTTCTTATGTTAGAAAATCAGGAGGAATTTCCTTAGTGAACTTAGCTAATTAGTAGTGTGATAGGAACTCATTGACATCTCTTCTCTCTATTCTAGAGGCCTTTCCTACTTATGGCGCCTTTCCTTTATGGTTGGAGTACCTTTCCACAGAGTCCTGTGTCGGAAACTTGACACAGAAGCAACCACATAGACTGGTGTGATCTTTGAGAAGTTGACTAGGTTACTGGGGCTCTGTGCTCATGGACAGAACCAGAGCTTGTGTCTCCTGTCCTTCAGGTACCCATCAGGCCTCCCGGAGTGATGTGCACATCCTCTACCTGAGCCATCCTCCTTTCCTCTGAATTCTCATAGCCATTTGTGTTTGATTTTCCCTCTTTGTTGATTGGCTAGAGGAAAATTGAGCTAATTAGTTGGTTTCCCACTGTGGGAAAGTACATTTTTCAATGCACTTGAAAGATTAAAAAAAAAAAAATCACTTATTCATTATTTTACTCATGGAACAACATGTATGAGGTGTGCCTTGAATTTTGACTAGTGGAAACCATTTCCTCTTCCATATTTTCTCATTAATTACCTACACATTTTGGTGATACCTTCCAGATGCACCTGAAACTGAGATATGAACAGTTCAAAAGTAATTAACTGCTGTCATTATCAGTTTCCTCTCTTGTGGTTCCCACGGTTTAAACAGATCTTCCTTGTTTGCTTTGGAGACCATGCAGCTAGTCTACTCTTTGCAAAACCAAGCTGGGTTAATTTTATTTTTGTTTATCAATCTCGAAATTAAGAGTAATTTTATTTCCAAGTGAAATGACTGGGGAACATCTTTTGGAACTGGATGTAGATCTACTTCTCAGTCCTGCAAGCCATTTCTTTTATATTATTTTAAAGTTTATTATTAGCATGCATTAATTCTACGTGAGGATGAATTTAATTATGACATTTACATTTATGTGTACAGCATATTATGATCTTGTCACCTTCTGTTGATTTCTTTTACCTGCCCTCACTTCTGCAGATCTCTTTTCTAATTAGACTTTCATGTCTTTTTTTTTAATGGCCCCATGTGCTTCATTATTGTTGCTTACAGGGGCATGGAGAAGAGGCTATTGACAGTTGCATGGACCTTACCAAATGCTAAACCATTAAGAGAATGCCTCCCCTTCCTCCAACAGCCATCCATTACCTGAAGATCCTTAGGCAAGTGTACACCCTCCTAAGCCCTCCCCAATCTGCTAAATTTTGTTTACCCATGTATCTCCCCTTGTAAATTCATAGTCATAATTTAAACCTCTTTTTTGACTATTCAAAAGAAACTCAGAGCAATCTCCAAATCTGAGCTGCCTCAAATGCTGGGAGCAATTTGTAAGAACACACAGCAGGAAAAGTTCGGGTTGGAAGGGAGTCACTAGGTCACCTTCACCACCCCTCCTCCCCCCCCCCCCCCCCCCCCCCCCGCCCAAATAAATTCACATAAGTGTAGCAGGGGATTTGTTGGGAAGAAGGGGATCAGCAGAAGTGGGTATTGACAAACAACAACGTAATAAAGAAGTGCACGCTGTATAAGTATAATTAACATAAGCTATAAAAACCATTCAAAAGTTGTGTGGTAGTTTAGCGCTAGCTTGGATCTCGTGTTCTAGATCCAACTCTAAAGGCTACTTTTTAAAACAGTTTATGAGGGCTGATGCAGATCAGGCTCCCCTTAAACTTGGAGCTCTGCCTGCCTCTGCCTTTGGATAGCTGCAGTTAGAGTCTAACACCTCTGCCCTAAATGGGAATCTTTAATGCGGGTGTATAAATACTTTTTTTTTAATTGAAGAAAAAAAAATGATAATTTTATCTAGTTAGTTCATGGTCTTCTCTTGCCCTTAATAAAGTAATGATTACAAAGGAGAGTTGGCCTCAGTTACAGTCTACAGTCTCCTGCATAGAAAGTATTATGAGTTATAGCAGATTCCAGCTAGGTCACACCTAAGGACAAGGATCATAGGATTGAGCTCCAAAAATGACTGAATGCAACTGATGAGGTTAGTGGTACTCATCCTCACACCTCAGCACTTAGGAGGCAGGGAGGGAAACTCATGAGCATCCTCAGCTATACAGCGAAGTTGAATATGAGCCAACCTTGGCTATATGAAACTCTTTTTTTTTTTTTTAAAGCAATGTATATACATATATATTAAACACACACACAATTTTTGTGTGAATATAGAACATAAATGAAAGGCTATCGTTGGGCTTCTCTTTGACTAGACCAAATCATCATGGATTTCAACAACACATCAGGAAGCCAAGCTTATAATATGCATGGCATTGAAAGTTGCTGTCCTGCTCCTTCTCATTAGGGTATGGGAGAGTTGGATCAGTTTTAAGATATAATTTACACCTTTGCTACATTTCTGTTGATTTGGGCATGAGCTATATTTGTCATGAAACAGCACATAATGTAACAATTTATTTTTAGATGTGTTTATATGTGTGAGTCTGTGCATGTGAGTTCAGATATGCCCTTCAGTGTGTATGCGTGTATGTGTACACGTGTGCAGGTGCATTGTCCTTCAGTGTATGGGACTCTGTGTACACATATGTGCAGGTGCATGTGAAAATGTGTGCCTGCTTGTGAGGTCAGAGGACAACTCTGGCATTGTATCTTAGGAAGCTTGCATCTGTTGTTTGAGATAGGTCCCTTAGCTGAGAATGTCAACATGTAGGGGGCTCCAAGTGCCATCTTATCTGCCTCATATCTCACCATTGCTGTGAGTGTACATGGCTATCTGGGCTGGCTTTAAACTAACACATCCTCACACTTACAAAGCAGTCCCTTTACATACTGAGCTATCCCTCCAGTTCCTTTAAGGTAGAAAACAGCTCTCTGGTAGAGGCAGGTGCAGGCATGTTAGTTGTGTGATAAGCTTCCCGGGAGGAACAAAAGGATGGGGCAAAGTTCTGCTCATTTGTTTTCTGGAATGATCACAGGGTTTTTTTGGGAGGAGGATATGCTAAGTATCTCTCCCCATGGGGAGAGATAGGTGCTGAAATATTTTACTCTTATTTTGTTTCAGTTTTGGCAAGCACATCCTCGACTGGCAATAGAACCTGCTTGTCATTTCCAAAGATACCCTCCAGAAAAAGCATAAAGTCATGGATATCCAACTCATCCATATGCTGCTTTTGAAATTCTGCCTGTTAATCCTCACCTGCAGGGTGAAGGCAGGGTTCTTCTTGGCTCTGTGACAGGCTGCTTTGTTCTTGCCTCCCTCTCCTTTGGCCCTCTCATCTCTTATGTTTCTCACTTTAGCAAGAAGCAACTTTGCTAGAGAGTCCCTCAAAAGTGTGTTTATAAATCTGGAAGTGGAGAAGGACCAGAATGCAACTGAGAGATGGGTGGTTTGAAGCTGATAGAATGCTGCTCTCTCTCTCTCTCTCTCTCTCTCTCTCTCTCTCTCTCTCTCTCGCTTTCTCACTCTTGCTCTCTCGCTCTCTTACTCTCTTGCTTTTTCACTCTCTCTGGCTCTCTATCTTACACACACACACACACACACACACACACACACACACACACAAAGAGAGACAGACAAAGAAACAGAGAAAGAGAGAGACAGATACACAGACACACACACACTCACTTTTTCACTTAAAGATCAGGATGTAGCTCTCAGCTACTCCTTCAGCAGTACAGGTGCCACAATGCCTCCTGCCATGAGGCAAATGGATTAACCTAAGACGCTGTGAGCAATTCCCCAATTAAATGTGATTTTTGTTTTTGTTTTTTTTTAAATATGAGTTGCCTTAGTCTTGGTGTCTTTCCATAGCAATACAACAGTGACTAAGACACTCGCCTACCTCATCTTTCCACCATTGTGTTTCTAAATTCTTCACTTACGGCTTTCTTCTCTCTGTTACTCTAAAATTGCATGAAACTGCTTCTGTGTTAGGAAAAAGGACCTGGGGCAACCTTGCCATGTTTCCTGGGTCATGGCCACTCAAATTTGGTATACATTCTTATTACTTTTTGGATGAGAGTTGTGTTTTCTTTTGAAAAATATTAAAATATATATTAGAATATATATTATGATCCATATGATCTTATGATGGTCACCAGGGAAGGTTATCATGTCAAGGGGAAGAATATGAATATGCTCCACACTCACTACGCATACGTAGGAAGAGTGGCCATAGCCACTCTTTAGGGTGGTGAGATTGTACCACACTTTCATTTTATAAGTGTTCTTTAATATTGCTGACTCTGCGCAAAACTTTTGGCTGGGAGATATTAGGTTCTAGAGGGAACTCACTGTAGTAATTTTGTCAACATGTATCAAGCTGTCCTCTCAATATTTACATTTACCACATAGATCAAGAAGACTTAGCCATAGAATTCTGTGTCCTTTGGTTTGTTTATACCCTTTTCATGTGCACGTATTGCTCTGTCTCTCCATATGGCCTTTTCTGGAATTATCCAGTCTTATATTCACTATTCCCTAAGTAATTCAGTATCACAACTATTTATAAAGTATTTACATTCTATTGGTAATAATAAGTATCTATAGACGACTAAAGGAACAGAGGAGTGTGCATGGTTTCCATGACAATGTTACAATTCTACACAAGGTCATATAAGGACCTTGAACATCTGTGGGTTTGGGGTTCTATGAAAGGTCTAGGATTCAATTCTGCTAAGGCCTTGTAATGGATGATATCTATTGCCAACTTGATGGGATCGAGAACCGCTAGGATGCAAACCTTTGAGCGTATCTGTGAGAAAGCTTTTAGACTGAAATAATGAAGGTGGAAATATTAAATGTCGTTGCACCATTCCATAAGCTGGGGTTCTAAGTTGAATAAGAAGGAAGAGGGGAGCTGAGCTCCAGCATTCTTCTCCTCCTCACTCCTTCCCTCTGTCTCTGATACAGGCTATGGATAGGATACAGGTTAGGAGCAGCCTCAAGACTTCTACCCCACCATGATGGACCATACCTCACACTTTTACAACATATACTCCTTCCTAAAGTAGCTTTTCTCAGGTATTTTGTTCCAACAAGGAGAATTAACTAATACAGTGGTGGAAGGAAGATTCTGTGTATACAGGCATCTCAATTTGTGCTTGACTAGTTATGTACATGTCATTTCATTCTCATTTCCTGTCCTTTTTGTATGTTCTTAAATATGTACACATTCTTGTGGACAGTGTATTGCTTGTGTACATTCATTTCAGACACACACACAAATATCATTTTGCATGTGTCACTAACTTCCTTTGGTTTTAATTGCGGTTTCATTATTTCCAGAACTCTTTTTGTATATATGCATATAATTTACCTCCCATAAATGGTATTTATTCCCTGATATTTATTTAATTTTCCTTGTTTAATTCTAGTTATTCATTTATTACATTTTAAAAACGTATTTGTCCATGAGCCTCTGTTTTCCATGGCACATGAGTTTAGGTCAGAGGACAACTTTAGGGGTCCGTTCTCTCCTTCTATCATGTGGACACTGGGGACTGAACTCAACACACTGGGTGGCAGGTGTGTTTTCCATAAATTCATCTTGCCTGCCCCAAAAGGTCCAATTAAAAAAAAATGTGCTATTTGCTTGCCCACCCTTGCTTCTTGCTGGTGAGGGACAGAGTGGCTTGGTGGAGAAATGTGACAATATTACAAATGACCTGCTTATGGGTCAGCACAGAAAGGAAAACCTGTGGAGGCAGTCTGTCTATGTTGCCCTGGCCAAACAGTTTTAGGAAGGAGATACAGCAGACCCACACGAAGCTCCCCAGGCTTCAGAAGTTTGCTCATAACCCAGCTCTTCGCCCTGCCCCTATAAAGGGTCTTAACCAACTTTCCGCTACCCCTCACAGATCCCTCAGCTTTCCACAGCTCATCCTTGCTCTGCACACTAATAAACACAGTTCTAGCTGTTGAACATCAGACTCCTGTCTCTTTTGTGCCTCCTGTCTTTTCCTCCTGCCTCAGAAATTTAACGGTGGGTATGTTTGCCTTGTTGTCATGGGTGCTACATAGTCTTCAGGACTTAGCAATCCAGTTTCTTTGGCCTTCCATTGGGGACTGAAGACCAATGGTTCTCCAGGAAGCTCCCAGACTTCATTGGCAGGTTGGACTTCTGAGGTAGCCCTGGACTGGACTCAGAAGTAGTCAGGCCTTATGCAATGAGTGGCTACTAGGTTCTCAACCTCTCCAGAGTACAGATAGCCATTGGTGAACTACCTAGGATCTACCATGTAAGTCAACTTAATAAATCCCCCTTTAATATGTATTCATTCTTTGGTGTTTCTTCCATTAGGGAACACTGACAAATATACTCCTTTTAGTTTTAGATGCTAAAAAGATGCCCCTTTTTGGTCTCCATGCCATAGATCACTTGTGTCTAAAATGTCTCCAGTATACCTAATTCAAATCAACAAAATGAAATCCACAGGACATAATTTTCTACCCCTGGGAAACCAGAGAATTCGCCTTTATTTTCTCTTATTGGGTTTGGAGTTGTAAGTTTCAAACTTAATTTCTCAGTTCGTTTACTTCCATCGCTGATGCTGGTTATAGATCTGGTTATGTTTTCCTTTAGAAAATGAGACAGTTTTCTTTCAAGGCAAACTTTACATTGATTTGTTTCTGAAACCTTTCCTATTTTCTGTTTCAATTTCTCTCTCTCTCTGTCTGTCTCTTTCTTTGTCTCTCTCTGTCTCTCTCTGTCTCTCTCTGTCTCTGTCTCTCTCTGTCTCTCTCTGTCTCTCTCTGTCTCTCTCTCTCTGTCTCTCTGTCTCTCTCTCAGTCTCTCTGTCTCTGTCTCGTTGTCTGTCTCTCTCTCTCTCCCCCTCTGTGTGTGTGTCTGTGTCTGTGTCTGTGTGTGTGTGTGTGTATGTGCTCGTGCGTGCGTGTGTACCACATCACGTGCATGGAATGGTTTAGCACTCACCTTGCACCCTGCCTGGACAGGGGCCCTCACTGTTTGTCCTGTTTCCCAGGCTAGCTAGCCTTAGAGCATTCAGAAATCAGTCCTCCTGCTTCCCATCTTGCACCAGGAATGCTAGGACTGTAGACTTGTGCTGCCACTTCTGGCCTTTATGTGACTTCTGAAGATTCAGATTCAAGCCCCCCCCCCCCCATTCTGTGCAGCCTGTGCTCTGTCCCTCAGCCCAAGCTTCTCTCCTCTTCCCTACTGAATCCTGTTTGTCCTTTCTTGCTATTGTAGCATGGGGATGTCTTAGAAGGTTTGAACTGATGTCAGGGAAGACATAGTCCCTTTCTGCTGCTTTATTGTTGTTGTTGTTCATTTGTTTTGTTGTTATTTAAGTTTGTGTGCAATTTTATTCTTCAGTATGACTTTTAAAATAAATTTGCCATGTTAATAAACGTCACTTCAGATTATTCTTCAAAGCACATAGACTTTATGGATGAGCTTATTTTCTTTGGAAATCTTTACTTTTTTTTTGTTGTCATTTTGCTTGACATATTTTGACACAATATTGTTCAGGACAAATGTTCACAATGACTTGCTATATAAGTAATGTTCCTTAATTCGTATGTAATTAACCTCTGCAGACACATGAAATATTTTTTCTGCTTCAAATGTCTTTTGTTACATACTAGGATTACTTTGGTTTTAATAAAAGTTTTTTTTTGTTCAAGAAAATAAGAAAAGTCATTCATATATTTGAATATTCACACATTTCTGCTTGTAAAGCATGTGTTCTTTTTTTAAAATAATTTCTAGACAATTTGCATGTCTTCTATATTGTGAATCACATTGGATTTTTCTAGCTGATTGAAACTGGTGATGTTTGTATTTTTTTGCCCACTGGAAAAAAGTGCCCTCCTCCTCCATGAGTTCTAACATGGATTTATCTGTGCAGCAGATACTCGTCTTGCTGGAAGATGAATATTTTGTCTTTTCTCAACTTATTGTGACTTATCCTTTTTTTTTTTAATCTGTCTAACTGCAATGATTATGCTTATACAACCATCTGGAACATTAGCTGAAGAGTGGATGCCTGCGTTTGTTTTGATCTGAGTGTAACTCAGCTGAAGCTTGCTTTAAGTGTGGCATTCCATGTAGGACTTCTTTTAGGTGACCTTTCAAAATTAAGGATTGTGAAATTCACTCCTGGTTTGCCCTGAACGGTTAATGCATTTGAACTCCATCAGATGCTCTCATGGTGTGTACTGAATTAATGAGGTCATTTGCCTTGACGGGCTTTCTAATGCAGAGCCACCGTGGCCATCTCCAGCAAATGTCTTTTAACTTTAATATTATTTTCATAGTATTATTTTAAACCAATTTTGAATTTAATTACCTAATAAATTAGTATCACTTTCATGATTTTTGGCTCCATCTGCATAAGTGAAATGGAATTATAATTAGTTTCAAGTTTATTAATGTGTAGTTGTTCCCTACACTAATTCAGATTTGAAAATATCATGTTTTAGATGAAATTATTATCACTCTTTGTAAATTTTTGTTGTTTTTGTCTTGGTCTGTTTCTCTTTCTCTCTCTCTCTC
>NW_022196891.1:18608365-18641812 GCF_008632895.1 Mastomys coucha
CTCTCTCTCTCTCTCTCCTACCCTTTTGAATTTTAACATATTTCTGATACCATTAATTATTAGTATCTTCAAACAACCTGGAACATCTATTGTTTTTTGTTTGTTTGTTTTGTTTTGTTATCTTTTGTTTTTGTTTTATTTGTAATTGGTTGCTGTCTTTTCCTTCACTCCATTCTTTCTGTGTGAGAAATAAAGCAGGAACTAGGGATGGTGACATAGGAAGGGATTGAAAAGTCAAGGTCTGAAGTCTGGAAAGGGATGGAGGAGAGAGAGTCTGGGAAAAGCTTCGCCCACACACATCCCTCCACCAGGTGGCCTCAAGAGGTCCTCAACTCACGTGCGTGTGCAGGTGAATTCTCAATGAAGAGTAAATGCCTTCAAGTCTTTTCCCAAACGAACTTCAGTGTTTACTAATCTACAACAATTCTAGAAGCTGTTAAGTAAACCTATAGCAATACTATGGTAAAGGGTTTTAAATTTTTATGACATTTATTTGTGTGTGTGTGTGTATGTGTGTGTGTATGTGTACACACATGAGTGCTCACAGAATGTCTGGGTGCAGGTGTGTGCCATGACATGCATCCAGAGGCTGGAGAACATGGAGTAAGTAGTTTCCTACTCTCTTGGTGCTGTGTCTAGTACAAGGGTTGTCATGCTTGTGATCAGATTTCTTTATCGGCTGAGACATCTTGCTGGCCCGGGATAAGTATTTTTAGTAATAATCTTTTAAAAATACGTCCTCTAGAAACTATCATATTTTTAAAAGCTATAAAACTTAGAAACTTTTATGGTTTTTTAAAATGTGATATTTTAAGACGGGAATCAGAAAGTTATATATATATATATATATATATATATATATATGCCTATATATATAACATGTGTGTATATATATATAAATATATATTATGTGTGTATATATATACATAAATATATATATATATACATATGTATATGTATATATATATAATGTATGTGTATATGTGTGTGTATGTGTGTGTTTATACTGAAGATGTACTCACCCGGTCACATATTTGTCTAACAAGTGCCAGTTCTGAGGTTCAGTAACCCAGCACTACACACTAAATTGCGTACATATGTGTAACTGTAATCTGAGCACTTGGGATGTTAGAGTTTCATGAACAATATCCCTCAAAGGGTTTGGCATTTGAATCCTTGGCCAATGGTGGTGTGGTCTGGGGAGGTCTAGAGCGCGTAGTCTCAGTGGAGAAAGTACATTACGGAGGGCTTGCACTAAAGTTTCAAAGGCTAGTTTCCCCCCGTGATAGCTCTTTGCTATCCAATGTGTGAGTGCCCCTCTTCCTCCTCCTGACCTCATGCCTGCTGTCTCTGTCCTGCTATTATGGACTCTTAGCCCTTTGTAACTACATGCCAAAATAAACTGCTTTTATAAGTTGTCTCGGTCATGGTATTTTACCACTGCAATTGTAACATAACTAAAGAGAGGTTAAGACAGAAGTTCAAAGTTTTCCTCTGCCAATTCAGATCTCATAAGACCCTGTCATAAAACAAACAACAACTAAGAATGATTATGAAAGAACATTTCTTCATAGCTAAATGTGAAGTGTTTTCTTCTGGTGAGAATAATGACTTCTTAATGTCTGATTTTTTTTTTCTTCTGTCAAATGCAAGTTTACTTGATGTTAACACTGGATATGTTTAACACTGCATAGAACATTCCAGACAATTTAATGCATTCTTCTCAGATTAGTCTGTCCTGATTAGAATTGTGCTGGCTTTTAGCCGATTTGTTGTTTATCCTATCATAGAGACATATGTGATAGTTATGTGATAGTCTTAATGCATTAAAAATCCAGTTTACGGATCTCACTTTCTTGTATGATTTCATTTAGGATCTTACTAACACTCTTGTCATCCTAAAAGAGAAAGTTAGATTTGTCAGTGACTGGTGAGTGGCCCCAGGCAAGCTGCTTTGGAATCTCACGATTGCTTCCTTCAGAAATCAAGGAGTGCGGACACTCTTGCTTCGCAGGGCTTTTGCAACGATTAGGGTATAGCCGCAAAGTGCCTAGTTCCACGATTGGCATCCAGTAGAGAATCGATGCACGGTGGTCGTTATGATCACTCCATTACTCTTCCATAGAGGGAAACATCTCATACAACTTGAATATACCGGAATAAGCAATAACATTTTAGCACTCGGACTTGGCTTCCTCGGTCAGGATTTGAGTGTCTTTCAATGGGGAATACTCAGTCACAAACCCAACCATATAGTAACATGGGAGAGGAGATTGTAGAGAACGAGAGCTGGTTAATGCGACCTTTAGAGTTCCGTTCTAGCCTGAGAGTCTCCTTCCTGACTCTAGGCATTGTTTTAGTAGTGGGGAGACTTGCCTTCAAAGAAATTCTCTTGGCCGCTTATCTGTGCAACACTCATGGGTTTACAAAACTACGGCAAATGCATAACATTCCATCGCAGGCCAAGCTAGCTTAGAACAGAACACTAAACCTAAAACATTCTGTTGGGTGGGGGAGATACGTAAATGGGTAAGTCACTTGCCCAGGCAAGGCTGAGGACCTGTCTTTGGGTCCCCAGGACCCATGTAAAGCTGGATGTGGTAGCATACCTCTGTAAACCCAGAGCTCCTAAAGTGAGAAGAAAATGAAGACAAGAGATTCTCAGAAGCTTGAAGGTGGGCTAGCCTGCTGTGTGCATCAGGAGAAAACAAGAGATTCTCTCTCAATCAAGATGTGAGATAAGGACCTGAGGTTGATCTGTGAACTCTACACGTGTATTATGGGGTATGTGTGAGTTCACTCCCACACGAGTATACACACAGCATACACAGACACAAACAAAAATACCATTTTTAAGTATTTAACACACACACACACACACACACACACACACACACACACACACATGATAAAATATTCCCAAGTAATAGTTACCATTTGTATGGTATATTTTCCTAAGTCTTTTAGAATTTATTTTACAATATTATGTTGCTTCTTAATACCCCTAGACCACAGGCCAAGTAATTTAAGGTACTTTTCAGAAAGTGGAGCATAGAATAATGAAACAATTTACTCATGATGTGATTATAATTATAGGTAGAATTGGAACAAAATCTATATCACTTTTTTTGCAGTGATTGCTTCTTGCTTCTTGATTATTTAAGGAACAATGGGTGCTCATTTGCTGTCAATGTATCTTTTTCTAGGATATGACTATTCAGACATTTGCCCATTTAAAAAATTAGGTTGTCTTCTCATGTAGATATGTATTCAGGCTCTTAATATGCTAAATCAACATTGCACTTCTAGAATAAATCCCACTGGAGTATTATTTATTCTCATTTTCATATAAAGTTAGATTGGGGCTGCTAATATTTTATTAAAAATTTTTGCATCTGTATTCATGGCAGACACTACTCTAGATTTTCTAATATCTATCTATCTATCTATCTATCTATCTATCTATCTATCTATCTATCTATCTATCTATTTAATTTTGCAGGCATTCTATTAATGTTGGCTATTAGTTAGGGTTCTTGAAAGGAACAGAACTGATAGATTCTGTAAACAAATGGGGGGGAGTATTAGAATGGCTTATCAGCTGTGGTTTGAACAGTCCAACAGTGGCTATCTCCTGTTGGAAAGGCCAAGAATCAGGTAGCTGTTTAGTGGCTGATGTGGCTGGATGTCTTAGTCTTACCAATCTAGTGCTAGAGTCCTGGTATTGTAGGAGAGCTGCTGGTTTTCAGTTTACATTGGAATCCTGAAGATATAGATTCTAATGCCAGTGAGGGAGTGTAGCAGCGGCAGGACAGATGGCCTTGCCCATGAGAGTGATGGAAAGCAGGTAGAAATTAAAAACTTCCTTCTTTCATGTCTTTTTTTTTTTTCAGACTGTCACAAGAAGATCTGGCCTAAAATTTGGGTGGGTATTGCACCAAATAATCAAATATAGAAAACCTCTCATAGGTATACCCAGATGATTGGGTTTAGTTGGTTGCAGGTATAGTCTAATTGACAACCACGATTAGCTGCTGTACTAGTCATTTTATGTAATGGCATTGCTCTTGCTTTTTGTTCTTTGAGACAGGGTGTCATTTGTAGTTTCGGTGACCTATCACTCTTTGTGTAGTACAAGCTGGCTTTGACTTCATGGCTATATACCTCAGACATATCATTGTTGAGATTAGCAGTGTAAGCCACCACACCTGCTTTACAGAATAAGTTGAGCATTGAAATCATTCATTCCTTCTTTTCATACAATTCTGTGTGGAGTTGGTATTATTTCTTCCTCATATGTAACCAGTAAGCTACTATAGCCTGGATTTTTCTCTTTGTGAATGTTTTAAACTATGAATTATGGAGCTTGAAAATAGTGATGGAATTGAACAAATTATTTATTTCTTCTCCAGGAAGGCTGGCAGTTTGTGTCGCTGAATGCATTTTTCCACTTAAGCTGTTGAATCTATTAGCATAAGTCCTTCATAATGACTCATGTTATCATCTTATTAACATCTACAGAGACAGAAATAAAGTCACCTTTCTCGTTCTTTTTTTATTAGATATTTTCTTTATTTACATTTCAAATTTTCCTCCCTTTTCCTGGTTTCCCCTCCAAAATGCCTCCATTCCTTCCCCCAACCCTGCTCACCAATCCACCCTCTCCCACTTCCTGGCTTTGGCATTCCCTACACTGGGGTATAGAGCCTTCACAAGACCAAGGGCCTCTCCTCCCGTTGATGACAGACTAGGCCAACTTCTACTATATATGCAGCTGGAGCCATGAGTCCCACCGTGTGTACTCTTTGGTTGGTGATTTAGTCCCTGGGAATTTCGGGGGTACTGATTAGCTCATATTATTGTTCCTCCTATGGGACTGTAAACCCCTTCAGTCCAACGGATAGCTGTGAGCATCCACTTCTGTATTTGTCAGGCACTGGCAGAGCCTCTCAGGAGACAGCTATATCAGGGTCTTGTCAGCAAGCACTTGTTGGCATCCATAATCCTGTCTGGGTTTGGTGATTGTATATGAGATGGATGCCCAGGTGGGGCAGTCTCTGGATTGTCACTCCTTCAGTCTGCTCCACACTTTGTCTCTGTAACTTCTTCCATGGGTATTTTGTTTCCCCTTCTAAAAAGGATTGAAGAATCCACACTATGGTCTTCCTTCTTCTTGAGTTTCTTGTGGTTTGTGGATTGTATTTTGGGTATTCAGAGCTTCTGGACTAATATCCACTTACAGTGAGTGCATACCATGTGTTTTCTTTTGTGATTGGGTTTCCTCACTCTGGATAATATTCTCTAGATTCATTCATTTCCCTAAGAATTTCATAAATTCATTGTTTTTAATAGCTGAGTAGTATTCCATTGTGTAAAGGTACTATATTTTCAGTATCCATTTCTCTGTTGAGGGATATCTGGATTCTTTCCAGCTTCTGGCTATTATAAATAAGGCTGCTGTGAATATAGGGGAGCATGTGTCTTTATTACTTGTTGGAGCATCTTCTGGGTATATGCCCAAGAGTATTATTGCTGGGTCCTCTGGTAGTACTATGTACAATTTTCTGAGGAACTGCTAAACTGATTTCCAGAGAGGTTGTACCAGCTTGCAATCCCACCAGCAATGAAGGAGTGTTCCTTTTTCTCCACAACCTAGCCAGCATCTGCTGTCACCTGAGTTTTTGATCTTAGCCATTCTGACTGGTGTGAGGTGGAATCTCAGGGTTGTTTTGATTTGCATTTCTCTGATGACTAAGGGTGTTGAACATTTCTTTATGTGCTTCTCAGCCATTCAGTATTCCTCAGTTGAGAATTCTTTGTTTAGCTCTGTACCCCATTTTTAATAGGGTTATTTGGTTCTCTGGAGCCTAACTTCTTGAGTTCCTTGCATATGTTGGACATTAGCCCTCTATAGGATGTAGGAGTGGTAAAGATCTTTTCCCAATCTGTTGACTGCCCTTTTGTTCTATTGAGAGTGTCCTTTGCCTTACAGAAGCTTTGCGATTTTATGAGGTCTCATTTGTCAGTTCTTGATCTTAGAGCATAAGCTATTGGTGCTCTGTTAAGGAAATTTTCTCCTGTGCCCATGTGCTTGAGGCTCTTCCCCACTTTCTTTTCTATTAGTTTCAGTGTATTTTGTTTTATGTGGAGGTCCCTGACCCATTTGGACTTGTGCTTTGTACGAGGAGATAGGAATGGATCGACTTGCATTCTTCTACATGCTAACCAGCAGTTGAGTCAGCACCATTTGTTGAAAATGCTATAATTTTTCCACTGGATGCTTTTAGCTCCTTTTTCAAATATCAAGTGACCATAGGTGTGTGGGTTCATTTCTGGGTCTTTGGTTTTATTCCATTGATCTACTTGGCTGTCACTGTACAAATTCCATGTAGTTTTTATCACATTTGTTCTATAGTACAGCTTGAGGTCAGGGATGGAGATCCCACCAGACGTACTTTTATTGTTGAGAATAGTTTTCGATATCCTAGGTTTTTTGTTATTCCAGATGAAATTTGCAAATTGCTTTTTCTAACTATTTGAAGAATTGGGTTGGAATTTTGATGGGGATTGCATTGAATCTAGATTGCTTTCGGTAAGATGGCCATTGTAAAAATATATTAATCCTGCCAATCCATGAGCTTGAGAGATCTTTCCAACTTCTGAGATCTTTTTCGATTTTTCTCTTTAGAGACTTGAAATTCTAGTCATACAAATCTTTCGCTTGCTTAGTTTGAATTACACCAAGGTATTTTATATTATTTGTGACTATTTTGAAGGGAGTTGCTTCCCTAATTTCTTTCTCAGTCTATTTATCCTTTGTATAGAGGAAGGCCACTGATTTGCTTGAGTTAATTTTATATCCAGCTACTTTGCTGACTTTGTTTATCAGGTTTAGGAGTTCTCTGGTGGAATTTTTGGGGTCACTTACACCTTTTTCATTCTTATATCAGTAATTCATGATCTCTTTTTCCATCATCACTATGTATAGATAAACATGTACATATATGATATATATTGAACATATAACTATTTTAATTGTAAAAAGTTGTGATCTTATTGATTTTTTTACATTATTTTCATTTGTTCTACATGATTTTTTTCTGCTCCAATCTTTACATTTTTATCTTTGTATAGTTTTTAAAAAATTTTTGTTACATATTTGAATTGTTTTCTTGCATGGATATATAGTGTGGGCGCCAGGCCCATACTCAGTGCTCTTGGAGGACATAAGATGGCATAATATTCCCTGGAACTGTAGTTATAGGACTTTGTAATCCAATATATGCACGCTGGGAATCAAATTTGCATGCTCTGGGTGAATATTCTTAACTGCTGAGTCATCTCTTCAGCTCCAGGAACTATTGTGTGTGTGTCAGTATGTGTGTGTGTGTGTATGTGTGTGTGTGTGCATGTATATGTGGTGTGGCATGTAGTCAGTCTGTGTGCATGTGTGTGGTGTGGTATGTAATCAGCCTATGTGTATGTGTGGAGTATGTATGTATGTGTGTCAGCATGTGTCTATGTGTGTGCATGTGTACGTTGTATGATGTGTAGTTAGTCTGTGTGCATGTGTGTGAATTGGTGTGTGTGTCTGTGTGTGTTGTCATGTGTAGTCATTCTGTGTGCATGTGCATATGCTTGTGAGTGTGCTTGTGCATTTGTGTGTGTGTGTACATAGAGCAGAGAGACAGATATTGATTGTCCTCCACTATCACTCTCTCTTATCCTCTTGATTAAGTCTCTCTCTCTCTCTCTGAGCCAACTTCTAATCCACTTGGTTAGACGGACTGCCCAGTGAGCTTGTGGGATTGGTCTATCTCTGTCCTCCATTCCTAGGGCTACACAAGAAGTCCTTTTATTTCCAAATATTTGAAGGGTTTACAGTTATGCTGTTTATTTCTAACTTGAGTTCATATGGCCTGTGAATGTGATTTTTTTAATGTCAATTGTTTAAAAGTGTTGATTCATTAGCCCTAAATCCAACATATATACCATAGCCCTTATACACAAGACTCACAGAGCTTCATAGAAAAGAGTGTGGAAAGATTATAAAATCCAGAGATTGGAGTGGACACTGCAAACTGTTTTGTGGATTTGGCAGCACCCCTAGAGTCAGGAAATCATGCCAACTGTGGCTGCCTCACATGATGAAGCCAGTCCACTCTCCAGTGTGCCTAGGGAGTTCACAAGACCCCACCTCTAGCAGAGGAGTATTGTACTTGAAGGCTGCTAGGGGAGGGATCCAGTTTTCTTCAGAGGTCAGACCCTGAACTTGATGGGTTATTAAAATATAAAACAAAGTGAATATGAGTTTGGGACAGGGATAGTATGGGGATACTCTGGGAAGAGCTAGAGGCAGGGAATATGAGCAAGATATGCATATGCATATGACATTCTTAAAAAGTGAATATTTTAAAAGCTGTTGAATTGTATTTTATGATTTATCTGATGATCATATGGGTATGTTTTAAATTCGGTTGAATATTTCTCATATAATTGTGAAGAGTACTGTACAAATGTATATGAGTTCAATTTGCTGAGTTAAGTGAAATTTCTGAATAGTAGTTCTCTATTTTCTATCTACTTTTAATTTTGTAGTGATAGTCTTTGAAATCAATGGCAGTTGTGGAATCCTCTATGTTCAGTGTGGCTCTTTCTTCTTCAAGCATCCATTTTTCTCCTTTAGATGCAAAGAACTTTTTGATGTACAACATTTTTTATTCAAAGCAATTTCTTGTTCTAAAATCGAATTTGTGCCATTTAAATAGACATTGCAAGTTTTTTTTTCTTAAACTTAGTTTCAGCATGCTATGTATTTTATATCACCACCACCACCACCACCACCACCACCACCAGTTTTGGTGTGTTATGAGTCAGAAAGGATCTCATGATATCCAGAAATTCCTGTATCTATGTAGCCAAGAATGACTTTGAGATTATGACTCTACTGATTCCAACTCCCAAGTTCTGGGAATAGAGGCATGTACCACCACACCCAGTCTGTGTGGTTCTGAAGATGGAGCCTAAGGCTTCTTCTATTCTAGGTTAGCTGCCTACCCACCAAGCTCCATCCTGAACCTGGTATTCCTTATCTTTTTAAGACGATACAAAATAACAAGTGCCCCTATAGCTGGTCCACCAGAGCTCCTTAATCCATTGTGTAGATACATGTTCCCATTCAACCTGGTTCCCTGTATATGAAGGACTTCCCTGTCCTTGCACACATTTTTCTTTTGTATTAATTTTGCTTGTGGCTTTAAGAGTGGTTTTCTCTCTGTAAGGAAATCTTACCTGACTAGTTTACACTCTTCGTTTTATATCTGTACTGTCTTCAAACTTTACTCATTTCAAAACACTAAGAAAATTCTCTCACTTTTAATTTCACCATACATGATGCAGTCTTAATATTCTTAAGCTTTAAGACATTTTCTTTGGGACTGTGTGCTTGAATTTATTTCTGTACATAGTTTTAAAGATAAGTTTTAAATTTGATTACTTTGCTTCAAAATTTTATCATTATCACTACACTTAAGTATTTGATTATAACACGTCTGGGTAATATTTATTTATTTATTTATTTATTTATTTATTTATTATCTTTGGGGCACTGTCATGAGTTTTCATTTAAAGCATTATAATTGTGATCAAATTTCAAACATTTCAATGCCGTTATTTTTGCATTTTTTCCCTTCATCTTTAGGTACTTAAGTGTGTCTCTTTGAAGTATCATATTCTGTTGTTTGTTTCTTCCTTCCTCTTTACTTATAAGTGTGCTTTGCTTGATGTAGTTCTGCTGTCTGTGTCTTCCAAGTCACTCGTCTTGTATTCTGCACTGCTGTGTCCCCAGGCTGACAAGCCCCGATGCTATAGCTTTGGTCTTTGGAAGTTTGGCTCAGGGCTTTGCTGCATCTTCTCCCTCGGTCTTTTCTATAAGTTTCTGCACCAGAGCAGCACCGTAGCCGTGCTGAGAACTGTATTTTAATAGCATTATAATTCCCCTTTCCTTCAGATTGACTGACTTCCTCCTGATAGAATGCCAGAATTGTCTTTTTAACACACTACATGATAGATATTTTTAATAACCCTAAAAATATTGTTGAGTTCGTCTCTGAATTGCAGTTAAATGACTTGGAATAGTTAGATTGATTTGGTGTTTGTCTCTAATCTTTCCTGGTGGGAGAAGGCGTAACCTTTTCTCACTACTGAGGCAAAGGCCCTTCTGGATACTCTAAGCAGTGATCCTTGCATTGTGATGTTGTCTGGGTAGGAAGTGGAACTGACACTTTTTCTAAGTTTGCATGAGTCTGAGCACTCTTTTTCTTGGAACTGGTATTTTTCTCTTGCAAAGTTTCTTTAAACATCCTGATATGTGCAGTCTGTACATGGGCCTGTCTTCTAAACACTGCATGCACTGTCTATCTTTCAGAGATTCTCATTACTGGATAGCCAATGTCCAACATCTTTACTGCTGTGAATTTTGCTACAGTCTTTTGAATGTAATCAAAGCTAATATATATTCCCTTTTATTTTTTTAAATTGATTCTTTTTAATGTTAATGTTTTCTTTCTCTTTCTGTGTATGTGTGAGTCTCTCTCTCTCTCTCTCTCTCTCTCTCTCTCTCTTTGTGTGTGTGTGTGTGTGTGTGTGTGTGTGTGTGTGTGTGTGTGTGTACCACACATGTGCAGATCCCTGATGAGTCTAGAAGAGGGCATTGAATCTTCTGTTGTTGTAGTTAGAAGTAGTTATTATCTGTACTATGTGGTTCTGGGAATTGAAATCAGAGCTTCTTGAAGAGAAGCATATGCTCTTAACTGCTAATCCATCTCTCCAGTCCCGTAATTGTGTCTTCGACTAAAGCAAGAGTGGTCCTTAGTATTTAGTTTGAAATGGGGGCCCATTCTGTAGATATCTATTACCTTGATTACTTCCAAAAGATTATAGCAATTTTCAGATTTTTGTTGTTGTTCATTATTTCAAACACAAATGCTTGGCCCTCTGTAGCTATAGGCCTAATTGAGTATCAGAAATATTTAGGATACATGCATTTTTATCGAAATAGATAGGTATTGTTCCTCTTGTCACTCTCTTCTAAAATAGTACCATATAGCAACTGTGACTGTTAGCAGCTGGCAAATTGAAAGCATCTAGAATCATGTGGGGAACTACCCTCTGAGTGTGTGTGTGTGTGTGTGTGTGTGTGTGTGTGTGTGTGTATATATATATATATATATATATATATATATATATATATATAGATAGATAGACTAGATTGAGTTAGATGAGGGAAAGAGGCAATAAGACCTATTCTACCTATTTTTGACATGGACAGCATCAGCCCATGGGCTGAGATCCTGGACTGCACACAAAAAAGAAGGACAGTGGAGAAGTGTTCATTTTTGTCAACTTCCTCATCACAGAAGAAACAAGACAAGGTTCCTCAAGTTCTGGCCACCATGACTTCCCAACCATGAGAGACTAGGTCCTCAAGATGTGAGCAAAACTAAGCCTTTCTTTCTTTAAGTTGCTTTTGCCCAGTATTTTGTCATAACAATGCAAAGAGTAACCGGCACAATATAATTATTTGGACCGCAGTTTGTTACATTCAGTCCCACAGAAAAATTGGGGCTGCATTAAAACATCCAAGAATGTCTGTCTACGTGGGTAATTTACCATTTTATCCAAGATACTTGACCCTGTGCAGATTCTGATTTCTTGGGTAAATGTGTCAGTTTTTGTGCATATTGAGGAACAATTATATACTTACAATTCTACTTTGATTTTAGCTTTATACGACACATATTTTTTCCAGAACAACTTTGTAACCCCTACATTTGAAGCCTGATCTAATTCTATTCTTTGAGAAGAAAAAAATTGAAAGTGAAAGTTTTTAAATGACTGATTAATATGAACAGTGATATTTCTTGGCTGTCTATAATAGTCAACTCTGTAATTTATCCAATATTTCTGAGATTTTCCTGAGTAACACAAGTCAAGAAATTGAAGAATCTGAAGCTGGGGAGATGACTCCATGCTTTGCAAGCATCAGGACCTGAGTATGAATCCCCAGCACCCCTGGAAAAGGCTGAACATGCATATTTGTCTGTAATCCAGTTGAAAAATTCCTTAGTCTCGCTTGCTATCTACTTCACGCCAGTTTCAGTGAGAGACTCTGTCTCAAAGGGAATATGGTGGAGAGAGGTAGAGCACAGCAGGACACACAATATCCACTGTCGTATTGGTGCACATAACCGAATATGTGAAGCATACAGCACACACGTGTACACACACACACACACAGAGAGAGAGAGAGACAGACAGACAGATAGACTAAGTTAAAGAATCAGAAGACACAGAAGCAAAAGATGAATAAAAATTAAAGTCTTAGCAAATGCTACACAACCAGAAGCTATTTTAGTGTCACGGTGACATGCTGTTTCTGTGCAACAGTCCTCCACTGCACAAGAGGACACTCATAGGAGGGATGAACTGCTCCATGTCAGGTTTTTTTGTTGGCACATGAACACCCAGAAATCAGAGATCTTGGTGGGACTACATGACAAGCTGAGCCAATAGCTTAATACCATCTTTTTTTTTAAAAAACGTATTTATTTATTTATTTATTTATTTATTTATTTTCTGAGGTGTGGATTCTCAAGTATCCAAATCTGCCCTATGTAGCTAAAGATGGCCATGAACTCTGATCTTCTTACCTTCAGCTACTGAGTGCTGAGACTATAGGTGTGTCCTACTCTTCCCAGTTGATGGGATTCTGAGAATGGAACCCAGGGTGTCCTGCATGCGAAGGTAGACCCTCCACAAACTGAGCTACATCTTCAAACTCTCCTTTTCATCCTCTAGTTGCCAGAAGAGAACAAAGAGTTGTCTAATTCATCTCGTGAGTCAGAGCTCGCCACTTGCTAAGACTGACAAAGTGAATGATTGTCCCTCAGATGATGGAGTCCAGATGAAAGGGAAATAGAGCTGGTATACCTTGCCAAACTTCATGACTCTACCACCTGTGTTTAGTGCCAATGAACAGAGGATTCTGAGTGCACTCACCATAGGGACTTTCAAAGTCCATTGCACTGAGGTATAGACAGTAACCCCAAGACATCTAGAACGTTCTATGAGTTTTAAATGTGTTCCACGGGTATGAGTGCTTTTGAAGTTGTATCCTGCAGAGTATGTTTCAGGTTGTACCATTTACATTTATGCACACAACAAGCTCTGCAGGAGAGGAATCTATGTTTGTTAAGCTAGGTATCCAAAATTTATTTAATCATTCAACAATTTTTTTTAACAATTCCTTCTGCACTTCTTATCTTTCTTAGGAAAAATTTTGGGAAGTGTCAGACTAAATTCAGAATTCTGTATTTGTAGGAGTAGGAAGGATAGCCTAGCTGGTCCAGTTGGAAAGCCTACAGCCTCCTGTACAAGTCTGAATCTGTGGGGGGCATGTCCATTGGCAGGCAGAGAGTGGGGCCCATCCAATGTTCCACAGATTTAGTTTGGCAGCTTAGTGGGGTCTGAACAATTATAAGAGCCCAGTCTCCCAGTTAATTTGCTTGTAGAGAAATGTAAAATGAACTTTTAGTTATTGGTTGGGTGGAGCTTTCATTCTTTCAATAAAATTTAACTATGTTAGTGATCCACAGACTCAACTTGTTTCATAGTCTCCTAATACATTTTGTTGAAGTCATCGAGAATCCCCACAAGAGGCCTTAGACGGGCCTTAGGTACATGTGTGTACATATGCCTCATCTATTAGCAAAGTCCTGGGAGAGTTCCTGTAAGCCACTCAACACACCAGCAACAGACAACGACTGGGTACACCTAATTTATCCTCTGTTCCCGACCTCCTTTATTTCCTTCCAGGGCTTCAGTCCACATTTCTATGTCATATAAAACTAATTTTCCTAATTTACTTGTAGTAAAATTTTATGAGGTATAACAATCAGATACTTCAGGAATATTTCAATCTAGAGTTCATGATGCATCTTCTTCATTATTTTGGAAATGAGTCTGTTGAACATAATTTGCTGCAAGCAGTCCCATGCAATTTACATCTGACGATTGCTCTGTCTTTTTGGGCTGTTGATTTGTTTATTTCCATTATCATTGTAATGCAGTTGGACAGCTCAGGGTACCCTTGGACTCAATAAGTGGTAGTTTCTTGGATGCATTTTAATTTTTATTTTCTTAGTGTTAAATGACTATTTAGTTTCAATAACTACCAGCATGTATAGAATACATTGTGATCACATCCACCATCACTGTCTTATTTCTTCCACACTCTCATTGGCTCCCTTCTTCCCCACCATTCCCTCTCCCACTACATCCTCTTCTCTCTCTGTGTAGAGAGCCACAAAGACAGTGTGCTTAGGATACACGTATCTGGAAGACAGGATTTAGCAGCTTCCCCCTGCTTCAACCTCTAGCTATTACAATTTTCCATCAATCTTTAGTGATGTTCCCGGTCCTTATAGAGGATGTTATAGATAGCCCATTTACGACTAGCTACTTGCCAGGCATTGGTGGCACACGCCTTTAATCCCAGCACTTGGGAGGCAGAGGCAGGTGGATTTCTGATTTTGAGGCCAGCCTGGTGTACAGAGTGAGTTCCAGAACAGCCAAGGCTATACAGAAAAACTCTGTCTGGAAAAAAAAAAAAAAAAAGAAAAGAAAAAAAAGACTGGGTAGTCAATTGTCACTTGTTCTTAGCACTTAACCAGTTTTGAGAACTTTTATTAATTATCACCCTCTGCAAGAAGTTCTTCTGACCCAGCTTGAGAGTCACACTGGTCTGTGGGTATAAGAGTTTGGAAGGCAGTTCGACTACACATCCATTTAGTAAAACATCAGTAGCACATTCCCTCATAGAGTCATGACATCTTCCATCTAAAGCTTCTGATCAAGCTTCCAGAACCAGACATCCATTCCCTTCCATGGAGTGCACCACGAATCCAATCTGGAGCAGATTGGTTAAACCCCAACCACCATTCTTCCCACCATTGTATGATTGGGCATATTTTGCCTCAAAGGTTGGTATTATTGCCTATAGATTCCACAGTTAATAAAGAAGCTTGATGACTTTTCTCTCCCAGAAGCCTTTGTAGCAATTTCTGGTACAATGGATGCTAGTTAGTTAGGAGGAGGCTTCTACTCTCAGTTCTAGCTGAGATTTCCCTGTGTCCTACATATTGCTTTATTTTGGGGAAGACATGGTATGTGTTGTGACTTGACTATGAAACACCTCTTGTAGACACATTAGGTACCCGATCGGTGGTGCCTTTTGGGAAGATTATGGAATCGTTGGGAACAGAGCCTTGCTGGAGGATGTTAACAGGTGTGGGTGTTGAGTTTATGTAGCCTGTTCTCTGTTTCCTAAATGCCTGGCTGCCTCGGCACTCCTACTTATTATAAATCTTCTCTGGCTTGATAGATTTCTATGCCCCTCCCCAAACTGTATAGCAAAATAAGCCCTTTCTCCCCTCTCTCCTCTAAGTTGCTTTTAATCAGGGCATTTTATTACAGTGGTAGAGGAGAAGCAGATAACCTGTCTCCAGAGCTTCTTACACCTCTGCTTTGTTCCATCTCTCATCATTATTGATCCTTAATTCTTTCCAGTTACTGATTATATTGACACTTCTGTTGTTTTATATCAAATGAATTCAAAATTATGGTTAAATTTAAAGAATGGGTTTACAGTCTTAGACATCCAGGCTGTGTCTAAGGTAAGAAAAACCATACCGCAATGCAACACATTATTAACTTTTCAAGGTTCTGTCTCATGAGAACTTTTCAAACCCTTCCATAACATGGTGACATAAGGCGGATAATCTCATCTCCATGGAAATTATAAGACTGCAGATGTCAGAGATATGAGATTAATATGAGATCACAGATAGCCAAAGCAAGAACTTTAGGCTTCTTAAATCCCTCAAAGGACACTCTTTGTAATCATTGGTTTGAACTGAAGCACTCAAGCCAACATGAAAGAGGAAGGGATTACTAATTTATTGGAGGCAGAAAAATCTGCTTAAAAAGTTTCTTTCTCAATGGGAAGACTACTGTTTCTTATCGTTATAATAGAGTCTGTATGATATGAGAATAGTAGGAAAGAAAACAAAGAGTATAGAACTCAAATTCATGAATTTATAGCCAACGTTATTATTTGCACCCCTTCTTTCTCTGTCTCTCTTGTTTTAATATTATTTTGTAAACCAGGACATTTGGACACTGAATAAAAGCATGTGTTTGATTGATCTGTGGCGTTGGTTCTTAGTGTCATGGGGGAAGTTTGTTTGCTGATAGAATGAATGTGGGTGGTTGAGGTCTAGAACTTAGTCTTTGTCCAATGTTTTCTAGAAATGATGAGTATACAAGGTTTGTTACAACAATACAAATTTACGCATCCAAAGAAAGGATGCAGGATTGAGAGGCTAGGAGAGGAAGATTATGGATTGAATGAATTATAAAGGTGATTGAATGAATTATAAAAGCATTCTAGGATGTTAGGAAAATTAAAAAAATAACTTCATTAAAATTCACATCATTAAAATGAAGACTTTTGTGTCACATAATCCCACTGCATTTTTTTTGTCATTGCTGTAGCAAAATACCTGAAAAAAAAAAAAAGCTGCTTTCGGAAATGGTTTATTTTGGCTCATGATCTGAGGCTGCAGCCTATCACAGCAGACAGTCACAGCAGTAGGATGCAGAGGAGGCTAGCCACATGGCCTGTGGAGTTGGGTGCAGCTAGGTGAGCGCTCAGCCCCCTTGCTTCTCTTTCCTCAGCCCAGCATCCTAAGTCACGGAATGTCACTGTCCACATTCAGAACAGATCTTTCCCCACCATCCTTAAAGACAGGGGCATGCTTCCGGGTGATTCTAAATCCTCTACATTCTGCAAAGCTAGCCATGGAGATTTACTATCACATCTATGAATTTATCTTTGTAAAGGAAGTTTTTGAAATTGTTGTGTCATGCCTTCCCAGTCTGGTCTCAAACTCCTGATCTCTACTCATCCTCTCCTTCCTCACCCCCACCTCCTTCCTTAGCCACCATGCAGGGCCCATTAATCCATCCCGTAACATGCTTTTCTTTTTCCTTTTCTTTTTCTCTTTCTCTTTCTTTTTCTTTTTCTCTTTCTCTTTCTTTTTCTTTTTTCCTCCCTTCCTTCCTTCCTCCCTCCCTCCCTCCTTCCCTCCCTCTCTTCCTTCCTTCCTTCCTTCTTTCCTTCCTTCCTTCCTTCCTTCTTTCCTTTCTTCCTTTCTTTACACTCCAGACTTTATTCCCCTCCTGGTCCAGTTTCCAACTCTTCCACATCCCATACCTCCTCGCTGCCCCCTGTCTCCATGAGGATGTCCCCACCACCCACTCCCTTCCCCACCAGACCTCTAAACTCCCTGGGGCCTCCAGTCTCTTGAGGGTTAGTTACATCTCCTCTGACTGAACTCAGACCCAGCAGTCCTCTGCTGTATGTGTGTTGGGGGTCTTTTATTAGCTGTTGTATGCTGCCTGGTTGGTGGTCCAGGGTTTGAGAGATATCAGAGTTCCAGGTTAATTGAGAACTGCTGGTCCTCCTACAAGGTCGCCCTTCTTCTCAGCTTCCTTCAGTTTTTCCCTAACTCAACCAGAGGGGTCAGCAGCTTCTGAACATTGGTTGGGTGCAAATATCTGCATCTGACTCTTTCAGCTGCTTGTTGGGTTTTCCAGAGTGCAGCCATGATAGGTCCCTTTTTGTGAGCACTCCATAGCCTCAGTAATAGTGTTGGGTCTTTGGGCCTCCCCTTGAGCTGGATCCCAATTTGGGCCTTTCCCTAGACCTTCTTTCTCTCAGGCTGCTCTCCATTTTTGTCCCTGCAGTTCTTTCAGACATGAACAACTATGAGTCAGAGTTTTGACTGCGGGATGGCAACCCCCTCCCTTGATGTTCTGTCTTCCTGCTGGAGGTAGCCGCTATAAGTTCCCTCTCCCTACTCTCAGGCATTTCATGTAAAGTCTCTCCCTTTGAATCCTGAGAGGCTCTTACCTCCCAGGTCTCTGGTGCATTCTGGAGGGTCCCCCTAACCTCCTACTTCCCGAGGTTGCCTGTTTACATTCTTTCTGCTGGCCCTCAGGGCTTCATTTCTTTTCCCTCACCCAATACCAAATCAGGTTCCCTCCCCCCAACCCTCTCAAGCTACTAAGAAAGAGTACATCCTAAGTTTGCAGGCAAATGGATGGAATTAGAAAATATCATCCTGAGTGAGGTAACTCAGAGCCAAACGGACATGCATGGTATGTACTCATTAATAAGTGGACATTAGCAAAAAATAAATAAATAAATAAATAAATAAATAAATAAATAAAAAGGGAAAGAAAAAGAAAGAAAGTACAGAATACCCAAGATAGAGTCCACAGAACTCAAAAAGGTCAACAAGCTGAAGGGCCCAAAGGGAGGACACCTCAGTCCTACTTGGGAGGAAGAAGAAAGCAATCACAAGGGGAGAGGGACCCAGGTAACATGCTTTTCTATAGGAAAGTTCCATACTCTGTGAAATTCCGGTGGGGCAGCTAGCCAGAAGTCCTAGCTCCTCATTCATTCTAAGTGTACCTCCTTGAGGCTCTGGATTCCCCAGGGGGAGCTCTCCCCAGTTGTGGTAGCTTACTTACAGGTGTAACCGAACGCAGTGGGGTAGGAAAGCATAGCTGTATTTTACAATAAAGGACTCCTCTGAGAAGCCAACCAAACTTAATTTAATCTTATGTGAGATCCAAAGAGAAACAGAAGGTACAGTAAGAATTATCTATCTATCTATCTATCTATCTATCTATCTATCTATCTATCTATCTATCTACCTATCTATCATTTTGCATTTGCACATATACATGCACATGCAGGAGTCTGTGGCAAGTAGAAAGAGAATATTGGATTAGAGTTACAGGCCGTTGTGAGGCGCCTGATATGTATTTGATAGGAACCAAACTCTAACCCTTTGCAATTGCAACAAGTGCTCGTAAGAACTAAGCCATGTCTTCGGCCTCTACACTCGTTTATTTCACAGCACCCATGCTTAACAAACAACTCTAAAGCTCCCACTGTTGTGGGATGTTTTTTTTAAAAAGTGGTCATCCTGTGGACTTTCATATATTTATTTTCTAGTTTTCTTCCTTTGACATCAGGTCTGGTGCTATTTCTCCCAGTAGAACTGGCAATGCAAATGCTCATTATTGAGGTATCTCTATAGCATTCTTATCTTCTGATGTATACTTTATTCTGCCCTTCACAGTGCAGGCTGTCTGTCTGTAAGAGTCTTAAAGACAGAGGCAAGATCTTGTGACTCTCTTAGGTCTATACCTAGATGGTCTATGGTGCATGCTTACAATGTTCACAATGAGCATTTGTTGAATCACCAAATCAAGTATTTTGTCTGCCCTATTTATACAATGTTTTAGTCTCATATTGCTCTGTGCTTGCCTTCTTGATCCAAAGCTCAGGAATACATGGGTTTAACGTGATGTGGGAGAAACGCTTTTGCTTTTAATATGAAACCTTACGGGTTTTTATTTTGGATTTATTTATTTTATGTATACGAGCACACTATAGCTGCCTTTAGATACACCAGAAGAGGCTCACCCTTACAGATGGTTGTGAGCCAAAATATTGTTGCTGGAGATCAAACTCAGGACCTGTGGGAGAGTAATCGGTGCTCTTAACCGCTGAGCTATCTCTCCAGCCTGAAACTTATGTTTTAATGATTCTGTTTGTGTGGCAGCTTGGAAAGTCGTGCTCTTCTCTAGGTTACCTATGCATGGGAAGATGTTCCCTTGCTTGCTCACCAGTGCCCAGAGTACAGCTGAGAGGTTCAAAATGATGATATCCATGACTCAGTTCTAAGAAGATATATACAGGAATCATAATCTCATTAAAATTCAAGTTGGACACGGAAGTGCACACATACATCTTTATATGTCTGGAGCATCAACGTGGGCTAGATAGTGTGTTTTAGGGTAGTCAAAGCTATATAGTAAAATTCTGCCTCAATAAATAAAAACAAAAAAAAATTGAATGTTGTGCGTTCATTTTGTAACCTTTCATACATATTTTATTCCAGTGTTTTCATGCAAAGCCTACAAATATGAATAATTTAGTAAATGTTCAATTAACTGTAAAGTATGAAAAAGCATCAAAGATATGTATGTGGTATTTACTCTTCCTTTTATTAGGGCTAAAAGTGCTAGAATGAATGCTTACATAAAGCCCTTATCAATTATAAAGTTTTCACTCATTTGTTTCCCAACAAAGCTCAGCAGTACAGTTTAGGAGAATCTGTGGACAAATTATTACTTTTTTCTTTAATAGTAATCATAATAATAATAATAGTAATAATAATAATAATAATAGTAATAATAATAATAAAGATGGGGTTTGGACAGATGGCTCAGTGGTTAACAGCACATACTTGCTCTTGCAGAAGATCCAAGCTCAGTGTCTAGCACCCAGACCAGACTCGTACCAGCCTGCAACTCTAGTCCCAAGACCTCTGGTGCCCTCTTCAAGAGCCTTTGGGCAGCACCTCCACTCATACATACATGGAGCCATACATACAGACATATATATATATGTATGTATATACATATACATGATTAAAAATAAGGTAACTATTTTAAACAAAGATATTTCTGAGAACATTGCATGACATTATTGTTACCTCTCCTGTTAGGTGAAGATTGGATGAAGATGAGTACTGTGGAACTCTGTAATTCTCTGCAATTAAACTTTTCAGCCAAGTCAGAGGAACTTGGTGTATCCAAAGGGAAGAGCAATTAGCTTGAAAGTGGGATGGAGACGGAACTGAAATGGCAAGGGCTGTCAAGGTGCAGTTCAGAAACATCTGATGGAAGATAATTGTTTCTTATTTTACCCAAAAGGATATTTAAAAATTGCTGACTTGACACCTTCTCTTTTTCTTAGAACACGTCAATGACTGTTACTTTAGAAACCACGCACAGTTCCCCAGGAACTTTGTACCCAGTTGGCTTTTATCAACTTTCCAGGTGGTACAGTAGGAATATTTATCAAATGTTTGCAGTCTAGAAATTACATTGGAAGTCCAGGAGGTCAGCCTTAGGAGAGATTTTAGTGAAGTAGTTCCTATGTTTTTAATGAAGGGAACAGATGTTTAGGAGAGAAATGTGGGTTTTACAATGTCTTAGTTATAGGCACAGAAGAAAATAGTAATTATCCATAATAATAAACCACCTTTATGTGGTATATGGTGAGGCCAAGATAGGAGGAACATATGAGAAGATAATATCTTCTTTGCCTTACTATTTTCATTCCTGCATCTCTTTTTCCTATTCTCTTCCTCTTTCTATCTTTCCAATATATAGATATAAATATATAGATAAGAATATAGATATTGTCTAGTTCACTGATTAGCCTGTAAAGTGTTTATGAGGTGTTTATATGTGTAGTGTGTCACTGTTCTTGAAGAGATAGGAACAAATACCTATTATCTTCAAATTCAAAGAAATACCAAGGAAATAATTCCACCGAAGTTTTGCTTGATGATCCAATGACATTGTCAATGTTACTTACAGGAGTGTGCGTGACTCAAAGACAGATACACTGCTGCAAAGCCTACCCCAGCCTGGATAACAAGTCATGAAGGCTGAGATGCTAGAACTTCCTCAACAACTTGAAAGCTTCTCTATAGATGAGAAAGTTTCCTGTCTCTAGCAGTCCTCACTCATTTTATAATTTTTGGGGTGGGCCTTGTAAATCCTGTACATTTCAGACATTTTTCTAGGCTTATGAGTTGACATCTTAAGCCTTTTAAGTGTTGTTTACTTCCTGAATCTTAACAAGCTTCCTTCTAGGATGGAATATTTCAATTCAGAGGAAATTTCTACATACCCATGTGTTAAAGCACTTCATACATTTTTATGATGTCATAAGTGGCAGTACTTTTGGGATAAGAAAAGAAACTGTCATCCAATTTAGTGAATTCTTTTTTGGCATAAAGCAAGCCTGTGACTCAACACTCAAAAGATCAGTTTGCTTGAAAATTGGACTGTGTTTTCTATTTTCAAATTCACTTCACTTTGATACCAAATGAAACCTATTTGGTATAGAAAATTAAAGTAGCTGCATTTTATTTCAGCACAAAGAAACCTTTTATTGTATTTGCCTCTACCCCTTTCCATTTTTCATGACAGCCCCAAATTTTCTTCTCTAAAACTCAAGCAAGTCAATGTAAGCATGGCTGGCAAGCTAAAATGATTATGGGATAATTTGAGTTTGCCAGACCAAACAGAATCCATCAGCACTGTTCAGGGACCCAGAGCATTAAATGGCCATGAAAGGATATTTCTGAACCTCCATAAAATAGGTTTTACAGACACATAGGAGGGAACAGGTCATCAAACACCCCCTGATGTAATTTGTTATATTCAAATTTGCACCCCAAAATATAAGCTATACATATGGCAATTCTACTTTACTGGCTCAGTGCAAACTGAAAGGCAACTTGGCACTGTTGGAATGATGGATCTACACATAGGTTCCCACTAGGCATTTAGATTTAATAAATGCTATGTAGAGCTTGAGATAACTGGTCCAGAAAATTAGCTCACAGACCTGCAAGGATGAATGGGAGATGACTTAACAATGGGATAGGAATCGGGTTCGAATTGATGGACCTAGTGTGTGCACTTGGTTTCAAGCTGTCTGTGACTGTGTTCTGTTGTTATTGTTTTGGGATGAGGTTTTGAGTTTGCTGTACTTCTTTTTGTGGGTTGGATTGGGTTTCCATCATTCCTTCTTTACACTGTGAGAATTATGTCCTTATAATTCTTCCCTGCGTTACTCTAGGAGCACACCTTCCCTTAGGGTGTTTGGAGTCACTGAGAATTATTACTGAAGCCTGGTTAATAGTTTGGGGCTCCTAAGTATTCTGTTATTTGGACATGTCAGAATTTTTCTTCCACTTTCAGGATAAATGAAGTTGTTTTTGACAGATGGAAAAAGAGATGGATCGTCATAGCTTATGACAGAGCAGCTCAGTTTTTCCTCTCTTATTTCTCAGTTACTTTACATCTAAAATATGGCTCTGGGGCTGCGGAGAGGTTCCAGTGGTTCAACATTTAACACATAAGTGTGAGACTAGAGTTGTGAGTCTGTAGAACTTCATATAAATTTGGGAAGGATGTATGTGGCAGCTACATGTAACTCTAGCCTTGGAAGGCAGAAACAGAGTTTGCCAGAGTGAGTCATTAGCCAGGGGAGCCATGTCAGTGAGATCTGGGTATTACTGAGTGATCCACATCAGTGTTTAAGGTAGAAAAGTAGTCTAGCATGAGCCCAAGCATCAATCTTCAATACCTACATGTACCCAATACTGGTGTACGCCTCCCCTAAACACATAAAAAGTATTAAAAGGAAAAATTCGATTCTGTATATCTTTGGCATAGGAGATTTTTAAGATATGTAAATACTCTTTAAGATAAAATTCTTCCGATTGAATGCTTCTACCCCTTCCTACTACTGCTGTGTGTGTTGCATGAATAATCTCAGATATGAACGCTATAATGGTGACAAGAGAGGATAGGGCAGTAGATGGGCATTACCATACTAATGTAAGTCCTGCAGCCTGCTCCAAGAGGAAGCTGGAAATTGTAACCATGCCCTAGAATGCCCCATCTTGAGGTAAGTGTAGTTGGTCATTCTATGCTAGAATTAGACATTGGCTACAGACCACTATCTCTTCCCCCTTGGAATACGCATAATACCAGGTATTTATAGTTGAAATGGAAACACTAATTTCTTAAGGGTAATTCTCCAGGGAAGGCAGCAAATATGATTACTGAACAGCCAGCCCTCACCATGCCTTGGGAATATGAGGTCTAAAAGAGATTGCGGGTAAGATCTCAACAGTGTCCATTAAGAGAACAGGGACTGGAGAAAAGGTTCATCATTTAAGAGCCCTTGCTGTTACTGAAGAAGACTGGAGTTTGGTTCTCAGTACCAAACTCTCAGGGCAGCTCACAACCACCTACAACAACAGCCCTCCTCTGGGCTCTGTAGACATACAAACACACATAAACACTCAACCCCTCACAAATATTTTTTTTAATCTTTAAAAAGAGCAAAACAACATACGGATACAATTAACACATCTCAACATTTCTTTTTTAAAAACTCTATCACACTTTTATCGTAGAATATTATAGTATTCTTTTTTGTTTTATTAATAAACATTTTCTTTGAATCTACATGATTTATTATCTAGGATGCTCTGTTATCACTTGTCACCTTGCCAACATTAAAATGGGTGACAGTTATAGATGTAGAGCCAGTGCATCAAAACGTGTGTGGACTAAATTGCCTTTTGTGGGCATTTTTACAATTTAGGTTCACACCAGCAGTGCAAAGACGTTTTGTCTCCATGTGTTTTGTGAAGGATATAGCCAGACTTGTTGCTATTGCCCACTAGATGGAAAACTATCCAGAATATTTTGCAAAGACAGTCTCTTATACTCTCAAGTTTCCTATTTAAGTTTTAATTCTGCTATTTTTGAAGTTGAAAATTATTTAAAGGAAACTCTTTTGGTACCCCTGGGTGAAATCAGAAGCCCCATTATATGTAGTTAATAGAACACTGTGCATCTTGGTTGTATTTTATGAAATTTTGTATTTGTGTATTTATGCCTTACATGCAACATCTGGGTAAATGGATTGAATGAAAAGTCTCCCATTGTCTCAGTCATTTGAGTATTTGGCCTTCATTTAATGGCACGATTTGGGAGATCGAGGAGGGAGTGTGGCCTTGTTGGATGAAGCGTGTCACTGGAGGTGATTGTTGACAGTTTAAAGTCCTGCACTATTTCAAGCTCACTGTCTGCTTCCTGCTAACAGTTTGACATGTGAGCTTGCAGCTGTTCCTACTCCCATTCCTGCCTGCACCTGCCATACCTTGCCATGATGGACTTGTATCCCTCTGGAACTGTAAGTCCAAATAAACTATTTCTTTTATAAGTTACCTTGGCCATTGCATTTTTATCACAGAAAAAAATAAAAATAACTAGTACAATATCCCCTTTATCCTACAGAACAGTGAGTTCCATTAAAGAAGAACTGCCTATGCAAGAAATGGCTGCTTGGTGGCAGGGAAGTCAGAGACGCATAATTGGGCAAAGTGCTATGAGTAAGAGTCACAGTACTCAGACTGAAATGGGGCATCTTTAATGTTCTTGCCCAAGACCTGGGGAACATCAAGGAAAAGGAGAGGAGAAAAAATAAGAGTTAATGGGTAGAGAGGATCACTGTGGAGTGCTGCTTATTGAACATGATGGCATGGCTGTCATGTTCACAGACACACAGTGGTTCTGGTTACCAGCAGAGGCTCCGCACAGGATCAAGGCAGCCTACCTTAGAGCATGGGTTGGGGAGGGGTTCCCAGGACCCATCCTGTACTTGATAGCTATTGGAAGAGGAAGAATTAGTCTCTTTGGAGGGCATCGCCGCTCGAAGTTTCCCATGTTTCAGTGGATAACTCCACCTCCACACATGCATGAATATAACAGATTGAAGTTAGTGGATTTTCAACAGAAGAAGAAAACATGTTGTTGGAAGGGGACATGTAGATGGGAGTAGATGGGCTTTGGGGTAGATGGAGGGGTAAATGTGATCATATCTCATTATATATATATCTGTATACACACATATATATGCATATATATACATTATATGTACACACACACACACACACACACACACACACATATATATATATATATATATATATATATATATATATATATATATAGTGGCTGACTGATTTTATTTCTATACTGCATCCTTGACTTAATTTTTTATAAAAATAAAATGTTGAGTATCTCATCAGCTTCTTAATAGTTAAAGTTACTTAAAGTAAAATTCACTGTTTTTCTTTCAGCAACAAAACTATCGGACATTAGTTATTTGGAGTGTTTTAATGTCAGTGCTACAGATACCAGACATGTAAAGACACCCTGGGGAGGGTGGACATTGTGCCCCAGGATATCCTGTCAAGAATCCTAGCACTGCCACCCTCCTGCAATGGGAAATATGTCCATTAAAATTCCCGATAATATTGACTCAAAGAAAATATATGTGTCTAATGTGCTCTCCCTCTGAGCAAGAACAGGGCTTGTATACACCAAAGGTCATAGATGTTTTTTGAAGAGGAAGCAGGAGGTAGGGGAGGTAGATAAAATTCTAAATAGGAGCGGCAGGATGGCTCAGCAGGTAAAGGGGCCTCACCAAGACTGACAACCTGCCTTCCATTCCTGGGACTTATATGGTGGAAAGAAAGGCTATAGTGATGAAGGTTGTCCTTTGTCTAGACACGAGTGTCCTTGTAGATACACCCCCTTCCCCACACATATAAATGTAATAAGCATGAAGAAAGATAAGTAAATAATAGTAAATGGTACTGTGGGTCCATTGGAAAGGGATTTAGACCATTTAATAGTGCGATACAAAGAGAAACCAGTCAAAATGTTCCTTAAATAGATCCAAGTACACTGTGTATCATGGAAGACAATTTTAAATAAAGTTACCAACAACAACAAAAAGGAATTAAGGGTAAAAGAAGATACAATGTGTCATTGGCTTGCTTTTGCATCCTGTTGTACTCTAAAATCTATTAAGATTTCATTGCATAATACAAATTTTCTAATTCTAAACATTTTAAGTGATATTTTGTTATAGATGCAGCATAAGGGAAAACAAATACAGTCTTCTAGAGAAAAGAAAGAAGCACTAGGTTTCAAATTAAATTCTAGCATTCATTTTTATTCATTATTAATTTTTCTGAGGGTAGTGGTTGCTTTAGTCATTTAAAAACAGAACTCTGAAATGTCCTATGTACACAATGTTTTCTATTTTCAAGGTTTAAACTTTAAAAGTGACAACATTAGCATGGAGCTGTTTCTTCTGGAAGCACTATGTGGATGTAAATGCACATGGAATGTATTATGGACAGTTTAAGATTTTTCCCAAGACCATAGGACCCCACACAGCTCTCATTGCCAACACAGCAGATGGTGGGAATGTGCATGCCTGCATTTGGACATAGAAATGACTTATAGTTAAGACTGTTTATAATTACGTCTATGTATCTGTGTGTGGGTATGTGAATGTAAGTACTGTGCTTCGAGAGGCCAGGAGGGAGCATCCGATTCCCTGGAGCTGGAGTTACAGGCTGTGGTCAGCAACCCAATGTAAGTGAGTGTTTGGAACCAAGCTCTCTCCCTCTACAAGAGCTCTTAATCCATGAGCCATCTCAACATGGAAATCCAGTTCCCAATATCTGAATTTAATGTCTGCAAAAGTTTCTATATTTGCATAAGCAGTTCACCTGATTTAAATATCCCTTGTTATAAAACACAGTAACTTATGATTTAATATTCTCAATTCATCTCCTACTCAGTCACTGTGAGGTCTCAGCTGATCAAATCTCTCACGGTGACATGTGTGGTGTAGGCCTGCCAGGCTGTCAGCCAATGTGAGTTCATCATGCCGGAGCAGCATATCCAAGAGACTACAGAGAGAGCACAAGTCACTCCAATGGAAGCTCTTGCAGCCATTCTTTAGCAAGGGTAATGGGGTAACTCATGAAAGTTGCAGAGGTAGTGATGATTTCATGAGCGGTGGAGGGACTCCTCTGTCTCCGAAGCATCTCTCCTTTCGACAGTGTGTGTTAGTTAACCTGTGAGCTGAAGGTGATTGGAGCAGTTGGAAGGCACCGGCTGAGACGCAGTCAGGGCCTTTTGCACAGAGATCCTGCATTATCACTTCCATTATTTTAGTAAGCTTCTTGTGTTTATATGTATCATGTATGTGCACATGTGGACATGTTTGCACGTGTATGCATATGAGCATGTGGAGACCAGAAGCCAAGCATCAGTCTTGCTTCATAGGTGTAGTCTCCCTTGGTTTTGGGGATCTGGCCTTCCAATGGCCTGAAACTCCTTAATTTGCCCAAATTGACTGGCCAGAGAGGCTGAGGCCTCAGCCTGCTTCCACTTCTGTAGTTCTAGGATTACTAATGAGTATGATCATGCAGAGGTTTATATATACATATGTATATATATATATGTATATATACGTATACATATGTATATATGTATATATATCTGTATATGTATATATATATATATATATATATATATATATATATATATATATATATATATATACAAACACACACACGCATATATATAAATCCTAGAGATTTAATTCAGATCTTTACCACCAAGAATTAAATAAGATAGAACGTGAACTTTTTGGCTTTTTCCTTTTGAGACACTATACCAACTTTTACTGAGTGCTAAGAATACAGCACAGAGGAGTGACTAACTTGGTGTTTTTGTAAACCTCGTACACTGTGAGCTGGACAGGCTGAGAGCCAACAGCCTTGGGCCTGTTGGGGAGGAAGTATGCCAGCACAGAGGGGAGGCAAGGAAAGATGAAAGTTAAAGACTGGTCTGTCAGAAAGTGCATCCTACAGGAAACGCTCTAGACCCGAGACTTATCCCTACCTGAAGTATCTCTGAGCACTTAAATATTATCTGAAACTCACTGAAGCCTTTTCAGGTAAATGCATGCTTGATAGGGGTTTTGTTGTTGTTATTTGTTTTCTGTTTTTTGGTTTTTTTTTTTTTTTGCTTTTAATAAGAAGGTCTCACTACATGGCTGCAGCACAGTAGTATTGTTTTAAGTTGAAACATTCCATCCTTAAGGGTGTGAATACAAACAAAACTTACTAATTTCAGGACGCTACTAAAATTTACAATGCCTCTCTCCTGCAGTAACACAGTAACATCTACTAGGGAAAACAGGCTCTCAGACCTATTGAGCTGTCTTCACACAATAGATTCGGGGATGAAGTTTCCATGAATCATTATCCATGCTGGAGTCGGTTTTCCTGCTATATATTGTCACAGGTACTCCTGTAAGTAACCCATCACCCACATGCCTTTAAGTCACGCAATAAACTCACTGGTTCACTAAGCTAGACTTGAGTAGTGTTGTTTCTTTGAACAGTGGTCAATGGCTTCTCATGGCATGTCTTTGCAGGAAAAGTCACCAATAGGAGCCTTTGGAGCCTAGGCTGGCCTTGAACTCACAATTCTACTGAAGCCTCACAATGCTGGGATTGGAGGCATTTGTTAGGATACCTGGCTCGAATGCATAGTTTTGTTTTGTTTTTTTTTCCCAGCACCAGGAATTTAAGTGGAATTACCCCTTTACTAACCTGAAATTGTAAACTGTAGTATTTAGTTTTAGTGGTGGGAGAGCAAGTCCACTATGTAGGCGGGCCGCTAAATGCAACATTCTAGTACACGGTCAGCCTCATACGCAAAACATTGCACATTGGTTGTGATCGGGCAGCAAACTTCCTTAATAGCCATCTGTCAGCCAGCATCCTCCATAAACCATCTGCTGTGAAATGAGCATTAAAAAAATATGTTGCTCCTCCAGCTTGGTGGGTGAATAGATTAGAAGTCAAGGCTGTGGCCCCAGTGGATGGGATAAATTGTTGTCAGAAAGCAGCAGGAATCAAGTCCAGAATTAAAAAAAGAAAAGATCCGTAATGAAGCATCATGATGATGTCCTGTCAGAAATAGATGGTGGAGAGAAATGCTCCAGTTCTCTGAATAAGAACAGAGAAAACTTGCATTTAATCTTAATGCATCAAATATACTTTGGCTATATTTAGATTTTGTTATTGGAATTTTTAGAACATATCTATGTGTGTCTATAGGTATGTGTGCACCTAGGCATCTGTGTTTAACCATGTGTTGGCTCTAAGTGCATGTGCTGGGTGCACATGCACATGTGTGTACATGTATGTAAAGGCCCAAAGTTGATGATGTTGCTGATGGGACCACTGTCCTCTTTGTTTAGTGAGGCACAGTGCCTCACTTGAACCAGGGCTCACCACTGTCTCATCTAGTTAGCCAGCTTATCCCAGGGATTTCCAGTCTCCAGTTATTATTTAAAATTAGTATTGACGGTGTGACCACTCTGCAGAGAAGTTGAAGTTGAAAACAGAAGCCCATACTGCGAGCAAAGTACATGAAGAAATAATATCCCAAGAAGAGAAGTTCAGATAGGGGCTGGGAGATGGCTGAGTTAGTAAAGTTCTTGCTGTGCAAGCATTGAAGACCCAAGTTCAAGCGCTGGAAACAATGTAAAGTAACTGGGGACTGTGTTGTTCCTGCAGTTCCACTGCTGGGAGGTGGAGACAGGATGCGTTGGTTAGGTTCGAACTGTCAACTTGCCACAGTCTACAATCTCCTGAGGAGAGACTCTCAACTGAGCAACTATCCAGACCAAGGTAGACTGCGGGGCCTGTCTTGAGTGTTAATTGTGGTAGGGAGATCCAGCTTGAAAATGACCGGGCCTGAATTCAGCTTTCATGGGCTAGAGCCCAGACTATATAAGAGTAGAAAACGCAATGCTGAATAGCAAGAAGCAAACCAGGATTCATGTCTATTCACTCACTCTTTGTCCTTGACTGTGGCTGTTTCGGTTTAAGCTCCTGCCTCTGGGACCTTCCTGCAATGATTGACTACAATGGTAAGCCAAATAAACTCTTTCTATCCTAAGTTGATTTTTTTTTGGTTGGGGTATTTTGTCACAGCAACAGAAAGAAAACTAGAACCCAGATCTTTAGTACTTGCTAGCAAGCTAGCCTCGTCCAATGAGTGAGCTTCAGGTTCAATGAGAGTTGCTGTCTCCAAGAGGGACAGGGTGATGGAAGAAGACATTTGAGGTTGTCTTCTGAACTCCCTATGTGTGTGTGTGTGTGTGTGTGTGTGTGTATCTGCATAACTGTGTACTAACATATATGAACATGCATATGCACACACACACACACACACACACACACACACACACACACATAGACACACCCACAAGTTCAGGATGCCGTAGATTGTAGTGGTAGTATACAAAGCTTACTTTAGTAGCAAGTATGATAACCAATTTAATAAGATAGACAAAACATACAGATAGATTTAGGAATTGAAAAACGAAAGACTATTATGTTGTCAATAGTGGCATAAGGAAATAAATTGATAGAGAAAATTTTGAAGACTAGTAAATTCAAAGGACAGGGAGTGAATGTTTATTTTTTTTCTGGAAAAGGGTAGTTTATTATACCTTAAAGAATAATGCATAAGACAGTTTTCAATATGAGACATTATTGGACACAGTTGGACCTCTGTGTTTACAGTTTCTTACCTGTATTTCTGTGATGTTTTCTACTATAGAAAGTTCCAATTTCCTGTGATCGTAGTGAATATTCATAGTTTACTTTAGGGTTTAGAAATTTTTTATGAAATTTGAAGGTGTACGTTATATAGGAGTGTATGTGTGTGTGTGTGTGTATGTGTGTGTGTGTGTGTGTGTGTGTGTGTGTGCCTGTGTAGGCCAGAGGTTTGCGTTAGTCAATCACTTTATACCTCATATTTTGAGATATGCTCTCTCTCTCTGAAGTTAGACTGGCTGGTCAATGACACCTGGGGTCCATATGTTTCCTGCTCCCCAGTTCTGAGATTCCAGATGTGTGCTGCCATATCTAGCCTTCTACCCGAGTTCTAGGAATCTAAACTCAAGTGCTTTACCAACTAAATCAATCCTCAGCCTCCGTGTGAAAATTCAGAACGTCAGCGATATAGCATGCACATGTTTTCATGTCTTAGATGCACCAGGTTTCATATACTTAGACTCTTGATCCATATTATTCTTCCATTATTTTCATTGTTTCCCAAATGGTCTTACGTGCATGGGTTTTGCTTCATAGGGTTTTGTTTTTCTTTTGTGATGGCATACACAGAAAGATAATGGATATATAGATCTTAACTTTCATAGATAGAAATGTAGGTAAAAGGAAATAAAAGGAGCAGCACAGTGAGAGATCCACGATGCTGTCATTAGATCATTGTCACCAAAGTCTGCTCATATTTGCCTTAGAGACTTTTAGTACAATTGAAGAATTTTAAATCTGGGTAAGATTTTTAATGTTAGTTGTGCCCACTTCTAATATGTGTGTGTGTGTGTGTGTGTGTGTGTAGGTCACAGATGTCCTGTTAATTTGTTCACTTGTTTTCTAATGGTTTTGTTGCTGTTTTGAGACGGGATCTCTCACTGAACTCGGAGCTCACTGCTTCCACTATGCTGGTCAGCCATCAACCTCAGAGCTTCTCCTGTCTGCATCTTCCAAATTCAGGATCATAAGCATGCAGTTCCAGAGCCACCTTGTAAATTATTAAGTGAGCATCTGCGATCTATCCATTCCTTTTGCTTCCAGAGCACTTCACTGACAGGGCCATCTCTCCAGCCTCTGTGTCTTTAAATTTTTGTAGAAGTGAACACAGGCACTAATGGTGTATATAAAATTTTCCAAATCCTTAGGTAATTTGGTCATCAGTGGTCACCCGAGGCTAGAATGTGAACACATTTATCCTAGATCATCATAAAGTACTAGTACAAGCAAAATTGCGAAAATGCAGAATTGTTAGCAACTTCTATATCTTTTCTCATTGCCTCACAAATGTTGAAAGATTGACACCCCCGCTGTACTCCTGCCTGGAATTTCTACCAGGCACATTCATTTTTCAATATTTATATTTTTCAGTCTTTATTTTCAGAAGCCCAGAGGGCTCCTTTAGCAAGCCTAACCCTAGCAGTGAGGTTTCAGTCTTTTATGTGGCCAACTTAAAAGTTCTGTCCTCTTATTTTTCTCTCTTCTTTTCCTTTTTTTTTCTTTCCCTGCCATCAAGTTTGCAGAAGGAAGCTTGAGATGTATTTTAACCTAATTGTTTTTGACAGGCCAACTGTACCAAACAGGATGAAATTATAACCTTTTCAGTTAATTGTTGTGATTATCTACTTAGCATAATGTGCTTGCCTGTCACATTGAGGAGATGCCTGCTGGGAGGATGTGCCTGGTGGCTTGAAGGTATGAAGGGTGTGACTTAAAATTTCAAAAAAAAAAAAAAAAAAAAATCAAATCGTATGCACATTTAGGACTAGAGCAGGCACTGGCCCGGGTCTCTAGCTTTCTCCTGATTAGTGCGTTTCTAGAAACCTTCTCAGGCTCTCTCCTTTCTGTTATAAAACTTGAGAGAAAATAATGATCTTCAGATTTGGTGACTATTATTATGGCTCAAGTGTGAAATATCCCTTACAGATTCATGTGCTTCGACACCTACTCTCCAGCTGGTGGCGCTGTCTGGAAGACTATAGAATCAGTGGCTTGCCCCGAGCAAGTAAGGCAGGAAGTATGTCATTAGGGGTCGGCTTTGAAACTTGAAACCCTGGCCAGATTTCTGTTGAAACCCTGGCCAGATTTCTGTTTTCTCTCCTCTCCTCTCCTCTCCTCTCCTCTCCTCTCCTCTCCTCTC
>NW_022196891.1:18641861-18643498 GCF_008632895.1 Mastomys coucha
TTCTTTCTTTCTTTCTTTCTTCCTTCCTTCCTTCCTTCCTTCCTTCCTTCCTTCCTTCCTTCTTTCCTCCTTTCTCCCTCCCTCCCTTCTTTCTTTCTTTCTCTCTCTCTCCCTTCCTTTCTTTCTTTCTTTCTTTCTTTCTTTCTTTCTTTCTTTCTTTCTTTCTTTCTTTCTTTTTTTCTTGTTTTCCTCTTCCTCTTCCTCCTCCTCCTCTTATTCCTCTCTTCCTGACTACCAGCATTGCCTTGCTCTTCAGTTGCCATGCCTTCCTTGCCATCATGGTCCATATCCTCTCTGGCACTGTAAGCCAAAATAAACTTATTTCTTCCATAATTTGCTTTTGGTTAGTTTTCTTTTTAATCATGACAACAGAAAAGTACCCAATATACTGATAAATCAAAAATTAATTTAATAAAGAAATACCAGGGGAGACAACCGAGTAGGTTAGTACTGCCATATGGCAGAGCAATTTACTGACTGGGACATCTATGGGTTGTAGAGAGAGCAGGGCTGAGTTCATAGCTAAAGAAACTGTTCTTTGGGGAAAAAAAAGAAAAGTGTTCTTGGTCATTCAGTTCTAAGAGCAGGAGTGAAGTGGGTTTTCAGTGCCTGGTCTCAGGGTATAAAAAGAAAGCAGGAGTTTCTGGAGAGAGGAGCAGGAAGAAGAAACAACTCAAGGAGACCTGTAGGGACATTGTTTCTTCCTGATTTCACTAGATGATCCCTTTACTTTCCGTTTTGTCCAGAACCATTATGGAGATAAAGGACAGTAGAGACATTCACTATGAATTGTTTTCCGTGAAAGGATAATAATATTCACATTACAATTTCAATTTATATTAGGTGGAGACAAGGAGAATCAGGACTTCTGATTATATATAGATCTGGGACCAGGAAATCATGGGCATAAAGGCTCTCTTGGTGTTTGCTATGAGAATCAAATGCTCGTTTTATGGGTCCACCCTTGAAACAGTAACCTTATTCTAATTGGCTTCAGTATTATTCATAAGTCAAAGATAATTAAAGTATGTTCAAGACTTTAGAGAGTGCAGCAGGAGTCAAACCCTTCCTCAGGACCCCTGATACCATTGCTTCTGTGGTGTCTGACCTCAGGAAATGTCAGGGTAATATTGTTTGGGCTCCGCTACCTGATAACCTTGTATAATTTTTTAAAGGTTGGCAAAGTTTGCCTTTAATTCCTCTACAATGTACATGTTAGAGTGGAGGAAACTCCTTCTAATGTGACACAGAAATGAATGGCAAAAGTACAGTTTCCATGCTCAAAGACATTCTCAGGAACTATATAGAAAATGGGAGGGGTATATGGATCAGTGGGGAACATCTTGCTGGGAAAGCATATGGACCAGAGTTTAGATCTTCAGAACCCATTTGTATGTGGCCATCTGTATATACAATTTCAGTAATCCTATATCAAGAGTTCCTGGAAGTGCACAGAACTACTAGATTGGTGTTCAGAATGTCAGGCAGCAAGTGATCTTGCCTCAAACATAATAGAAGGGGAAGATAAATACCTCAAGCTATCCTCTGGTGTCCACATGAACATCATGGAACATACCCAGATACAGACACATATATACAAAGAGAGAGAGAGAGAGAGAGAGAGAGAGAGAGAGAGA
>NW_022196891.1:18643508-18661573 GCF_008632895.1 Mastomys coucha
GAGAGAGAGAGTGGGAGAGACAGAGAGAGAGAGATAAAGAGAGGAAGAGAGAGGGGGAGGAAATAATGTAAAAAAAATTAAAAATGGACTTATCATATGACTATGTCAAACTTTCCAAATTGACAAGCTTTGGGTTCAGTGAGAGACCATGACTCAGTTAATGAAGTAGAGAATGAGTGAAAACTGCACTCAAGATCAACCTCTAGACTCCACATGTGCATGCCTGTGTGAGTGCACACACACACTCCCCTATACGTACATGTATGCTCACACATACAGGTACACATGCAGATGCATGTATTACATGCATCTCAGTATGTTACTAACTTCCATCAATACACACATAAACACATACACAGGTATGTGTCTGTTTGTGTGTGTGTGTGTGTGTGTGTGTGTGAGAGAGAGAGAGAGAGAGAGAGAGAGAGAGAGAGAGAGAGAGAGAGAGAGAGGGAGAGAGAGAGGGAGAGAAAGACAAAGACAGAGACAAAGAGACAGAGACAGAGAGAGATCCAATTGAAATAGTTTTATGAGACTAGTGTGTGTTAACTTCACATATATATAGCAAGATCAAGTTTTGTATGCTTCAAAGATGAGCGTTGTTTTATTAAAGTATGTGAACTGCTTCAGTAAGCACTCACAGTGTGAGAGAAAATAGGCAAAAATAACAGTTAATGTACTATAGCGTCTGAAGAGGAGTCTGGTAAAGGAAACAACAACTGTGTCAGAACTGATAGAATTCCAAGAAAGCCCGTGGTCCAGTTAAAAATCTTGTGCCAATATGGAGTGTGTCAGTTTTGCTCATTATGCTATGATATTAAAGAAGACTTTCATGTGAGAGAATATGGGATCCACCATTACAACATTCTATTTTCAAACTGATTAAAATTTAAAACTAAAGAAAAAAAAGAATTCAATGAAACTTGTATTGGAAAATATTCTAATTGGACCATTAAGGTAAACACAGTCCCAGTAACTACTTTAAAACATGTCAAAAGACTATAAGGAGCCATTGAGGGTGAGGCTGGAGAGATGACTTAGTGTTTAGGAGTAATAAATGCTTTTGTAGAGGACCAAAGGGGGGAGGCTTACAACTGCCTGTAACTCCAGCTCCAGAGGATCTGATGCCTTTTTCTGATCATTGTAGGCATTGAAGAAGTCCCAAACATGGCAGGGAGATTAGGGTCACAGAGAAGGGAACTTGTAAGATTGAAAAGATGGATTCTGGATGTAGGTAGGCTTGGTTGCCATTCCTCCTGGCAATCAGCCAGTGACTGACTGTCTTAGAGTTTCCATTGCTGAGAAGATTCACTATGACCCAAAAAAGCAACTCTTATAAAGGACAATGGTTAATTGGCGCTGGCTTTATAGTCCATTATCATCATGTCAGGCAGCATGGCAGTTGGAGGAGCTCAGAGTTCTACGTCTTGTTCCGAAGGCAAACAGCAGAAGACTGGCTTCCAGGAAGCTAGAAGGCACCTTAACAGTGACACGCTTCCTCCAATGAGGCTACACCTACTCCAACAAGGCCAAACCTCCTAATAGTGCCACTCTTTGGGCCAAGGCTATTCAAACCACCACACTGGCCTTTGGAAAATGGCCTCTTTATTCTTCTGCTTCTCATTGATGAGCTTAAGATCACCATGATGCTGCCCAATACAGTTCATTTAAAGTTCTTTTATTTTTCAAGAAAAAAACTGACTGTCCTTTTCACTGCTGCCAAGTACTTACTGTGTGTGTGTGTGTATGTGTGTGTAGTTCAAAAGTTGAAACCAGGTGTTTTCCAACGTTTCTTTTCCCTTTATTTTTTTTCTAACTGTGTCTCATAAAACTTAGATTTCACTGACTCATCTAGACTGAATCTCCAGCAAACCCCAGGAATTATTTTTTTCTACATTTCCCTAGTGCTGGAATCACAAACACACAGTGCAATGTTCATTTAATATATGATACTAATATATGATATACTAATATATAATGATAAGCGTGTGTGTGTGTGTGTGTGTGTGTGTGTGTGTGTGTATGCATTCTTTGGGATTGAACTATTAATCCTCACTCTTCTATGGCAAATCTTTTACATTCTGTTTTTTTTACTAGATATTTACTTTATTTACATTTCAAATGTTATTCCCTTTCCTGGTTTCCCCTCCGAAAAAAAAAAATCCCTATTCCCTCCTCCCTCCCCCTACTTATCAATCCACCCTCTCCAGATTCCTGTCCCTGGCATTCCCCTACACTGGGGCATAGAGCATTCACAGGACCAAAGGTATCTCCTCCCATTGATGACTGACTAGGCCATGCTCTGCTACATATGCAGCTTGGAGCCATGAGTCCCACCATGTGTACTCTTTAGTTGGTGGTTTAGTCCCTGGGAGATATAGGGGTACTGGTTAGTTTATATTGCTGTTCCTCCTATGGGACTGCAAATCCCTTCAGCTCCTTCGGTCCTTTCTCTAACTCCCCAATGAGGGAACCCTGTGCTTAGTTCAATGGATGGCTGTGAGTCTCCACTTCTGTATTAGTCAGGCACTGGCAGAGCCTCTCAGGAGACAGCTATATCAGGCTCCTGTCAGCCAGCACTTGCTGACATCAACAATAGTGTCTGGGTTTGGTGATTATATATGTATTATATATGAGACTCCTCCAGGTGGGGCAGTCGCTGGATTGTCATTCCTTCAGTCTCTGCTCTATACTTTGTCTCTGCAACTCCTTTCATAGGTATTTTGTTCTCCCTTCTAAGAAGGATCGAAGTAGCCACATTTTGGTGTTTTTTCTTGAGTTTCTGGTGATTTGTGGATTGTATCTTGGGTATTCTGAGCTTCTGAGCTAATATCCACTCAATAAATGAGTGCAACAATTTATGGGTTTTTGTTTTTGTTTTTGTTTTGTTTTGTTTTTTTGTTTTTGTTTTTTTGTGATTGGGTTACCTCACTCAGGATGATATTCTCCAGATCCATCCATTTCTCTAAGTATTTTATAAATTCATTGTTTTTAATAGCTGAGTAGTACTACATTGTGTAAATGTACCATGTTTTCTGTATCCATTCCTCTGTTGAGGGACATCTAGGTTCTTTCCAGCTTCTGGCTATTATAAATAAGGCTACTATGAACATAGTGGAGTCTAATAGTTTGAGTTCTTTGTATTCATTGGATATTAACCCTCTATCAGATGTAAGATTAGTAAATGTCTTTCCCCACTGTGTTGGTTGTCATTTTGTTCTATTGACAGTGTCCTTTGCCTTACAGAAGCTTTGTAATATTATGAGGTCCCATATGTCAATTATTGATCTTACAGCATAAGCTATTGATGTTCTGTTCAGGAAAATTCCCCATGTGCCCATGTGCTCAAGGCTCTTTCCCACTTTCTTTTCTATTAGTTTCAGGGTATCTGGTTTTATGTGGAGGTCTTTGATCAATTTGGACTTGAGCTTTGTACACGAAGAAAAGAATGGATCAATTTACATTCTTCTACATGGTAGCCTCCAGATGAGCCAGCACTATTTGTTGAAAATGTGTTTTTATTCACTGGATGGTTTTAGCTCCTTGTCAAAGATCAAGTGACCATAGGTGGGTGAGTTCATTTCTGGGTCTTCAGTTCTATTCCACAGATCTACCTGCCTGTCACTGTACCAATATCATGCAGTTTTTTGTTTTTTGTTTTTTGTTTTTTTAAATCACCATTGCTCTGTAATACAGCTTGAGGTCAGGGATTGAGATTCCACCAGAAATTCTTTTATTGTTGAGAATAATTTTTGCTATTCTAGGTTTTTTGTTATTCCAGATGAATTTGCAAATTGCTCTTTCTAACTCTGTGAAGAATTGAGTTGGAATTTTGATGGGGATTGCATTGAATCTAGATTGCTTTCAGCAAGATGGCCATTTTTACTATATTAATCCTGCAAATCCGTGAGCATGGGAGATCTTTCCATCTTCTGAGATTTTCTTCAATTTCTTTCTTCAGAGACTTGAAGTTTTCATCTTATAGATCTTTCACATGCTTAGTTAGAGTCACACCAAGGTATTTTTTATTATTTGTGACTATTGTGAAGGGTGTTGTTTCCCTAATTTCTTTCTCAGCCTGTTTATCCTTTGTGTAGAGGAAGGCCACTGATTCACTTGAGTTAATTTTATATCCAACCAATTTGCTGACTTTGTTTATCAGGTTTAGGAGCTCTCTGGTGAAATTTTTGGGGTCACTTAAGTATACTATCATATCATCTGCAAATAGTGATAATTTGATTTCTTCCTTTCCAATTTGTATCCCTTTGATCTCCTTTTGTTGTTTAATTGCTTTGGCTAGGACTTCAAGTACAATATTGAATAGGTAGGGAGAGAGTGGGCAGCCTTGTCTAGTCCCTGATTTTAGTGGGATTGCTTCAAGTTTCTTTCCATTTAGTCTGATGTTGGCTACTGGTTTGCTGTATATTGCTTTTATTACGTTTAGGTATGGGCCTTGAATTCCTGATCTTTCCACGACTTTTATCATGAAATAGTGTTGGACTTTGTCAAATGTTTTCTCAGCATCAAATGAGATGATCATATGCTCTTTTTTTCTTTGAGTTGTTTATGTAGTGGATTACATTGATAGATTTCTGTTTATTGAACCATCCATGCATCCCTGGGATAAAGCCTACTTGACCATGATGGATGATCATTTTGATGTGTTCTTGGATTCGGTTTGCAAGAATTTTATTGAGTATTTTTGCATGGGTATTCATTAGGGAATTTGGTCTGAAGTTCTCTTTCTTTGTTGGGTCTTTGTGTGGTTCAGGTATCAGAGTAATTGTGGCTTCTTCGAATGAATTGGATAGAGTACCTTCTGTTTCTATTTTGTGGAAAAGTTTGAGGAGTGTTGGCATTAGGTCTTCTTTGAAGGACTGATAAAACTCTGCACTAAACCCATCCGGTCCTGGGCTTTTTTTTTTTTTTTTTGATTGGGAAACTATTAATGACTGTTTCTATTTCCTTAGGGGATATGGAACTGTTTAGATCATTTATCTGATTTTGATTTAACTTTAGTACCTGGTATTTGTCTAGAAAATTTTCCATTTCATTCAGGTTTTCCAGTTTAGTTGAGTATAGGCTTTTATAGTAGGATCTCATGATTTTTTTTTCAATTTCCTCAGTTTCTGTTGTTTTGTCTCCATTTTCATTTCTGATTTTGTTAATTAGGATACTGTCTCTATGCCCTCTAATTAGTCTGGTTAAGGTGGTTTTTGTTGTTGTTGTTGTTTATTGATTTTCTCAAAGAATCATCTCTTAGTTTGGATGATTCTTTGTATAGTTCTTTTTCTTTCCACTTGGTTGATTTCAGCCCTGAGTTTTATTTTTTCCTGCCATCTTCTTCTCTTGGATGAATTTGCTTCTTCTTGTTCTAGAGCTTTCAGATGTGTTGTCAAACTGCTAGTGTATGCTCTCTCCAGTTTCTCTTTGGACACAATCAGAGCTATGAGTTTTCCTCTTAGCACTGCTTTCATTGTGTCCCATAAGATTGGGTATGTTATGGTTTCATTTTCATTAAACTCTAAAAAAAGTCTTTATTTTCTTTATTTATTTCTTCCTTGCACAAGTTGTCATTGAGTAGAGCATTGTTCAACTTCCCTGCGTATGTGAGCTTTCTATTGTTTATGTTGTTATTGAGGACCAGCCTTAGCCCATGGTGATCTGATAGGATGCATGGAATTATTTCAACCTTCTTGTTTCAGTTGAGGCCTGTTTTGTGACCGATTATGTGTTCAGTTTTGGAGAAGGTACCATGAGGTGCTAAGAAGAAGGTTTATGCTTTTGTTTTTGGATAAAATGTTCTATAAATATCTGTTAAATCCATTTGTTTCATCACATTAGTTTCACTGTGTCTTTGTTTAGTTTCTGTTCCCATGATCTGTCCATTACAGAAACTGGGGTCTTGAAGTCTCCTACTATTATTGTTATGGTATAATGTGTGCTTTAAACTTTATTAAAGTTTCTTTTGTAAATGTAGATGCCATTTCATTTGGAGCATAGATGTTCAGAATTGAGAGTTCTTGGTAGATTTTACCTTAAGTCTCCCTCTTTATCCTTTTTGGTAACTTTAGACTGAATGGTGATTTTATTTGATATTAGAATGGCTACTCCAGCTTGTTTCTTGGGACCATTTGCTTGGAAAATTGTTTTCCAGCCTTTTATTCTGAGGTAGTATCTGTCTTTGTCACTGAAGTGGGTTTCCTGCATGCAGCAAAATGTTGGGTCCTGTTTATGTAACCAGTCTGTTAGTCTATGTCTTTTTATTGGGGAATTGAGTCCATTGGTATTAATAGATATTAAGGCAAAGTAATTGTTGCTTGTTGCTACTTTTGTTGTTAGAGTTGGAATTCTGTTCATGTGGCTATCTTCTTTTAGTTTTATTGAGAGATTACTTTCTTGCTTTTTCTAGGGTGTGGTTTCCTTCCTTGTGTTGGAATTTTCCCTTTATTATCCTCCGAAGGGCTGGATTTTGTGGAAAGTTATTGTGTAAACTTTGTCATGGAATACCTTGGTTTATCCATCTATGGTAATTGAGAGTTTTGCTGGGTATAGTAGCATGGGCTGGCATTTGTCTTCTCTTATAGTCTCTATAACATCAGCCCAGGATCTTCTGGTTTTCACAGTCTCTGGCAAGACATCTGATGTAATTCTGGTATGTTACTTGACCTTTTTCTCCTACTGATTTTAATATTCTTTCTTTGTTTTGTGCATTTGGTGTTTTGATTATTATGTGATGGGAGGAATTTCTTTTCTGGTCCAAACAATTTGGAATTCTATAGGCTTCTTGTATGTTCATTGGTATCTCTTTCTTTAGGTTAAGGAAATTTTCTTCTATAATTTTGTTGAAGATATTTATTGGCTCTTTATATTAGAAGTCTTTACCTTCTATAACTGTTATCCTTAGGTTTGGTCTTCCTATTGTGTGCTAGATTTCCTGGATGTTTTGGGGTAGGAACTTTTTGCATTTTGTGTTTTCTTTGACTGTTGTGTCAATGTTTTCTGTGGTATCTTATGCACCTGAGATTCTCTCTTCTATCTATTGTATTCTGTTGGTGATGCTTCCATCTATGACTCCTGACTTCTTCCCTAGGTTTTCTATCTCCAGAGTTGTCTCCCTTTGTGATTTCTTTATTGTTTCTATTTCCATTTTTTAGATCCTAGATGGTTTTGTTCAATTCCTTTACCTGTTTGGTTGTGTTTTCCTGTAATTCTTTAAGGGATTTTTGTGTTTCCTATTTAAGGGCTTCTTCCTGTTTACCTGTGTTCTCCTTATTTCTTTAAGGGAGTTATTTATGTCCTCCTTAAAATCCTCTTTCTTGCTTTTCCGATGTGTTGGGGTATCCAGGTTTTGCTGTGGTGGAAGTATTGGGTTCTGATGATGCCAAATAATCTTGGTTTCTCTTGGTAAGATTCTTGCATTTGCCTTTCACCATCTGGTAATCTCTGGTGTTAGATGTTCTTGCTGTCTCTTGCTGGAGCTTGTTCTTCCTGTGGGTCTGTAAGCCTGTGTCAAAACTCCTTGGAGACCAGCTCTCTCCTGGCATGACCTGTGCACACAGGGCTTGGAACAGACCCACCTCCTGGGTTCAGATGGATGCAGGAAGGACCCTATCCCAGCTGCTCCACCCCTTCTGCAGCCTGTGCACCCCTGGCTGGTCCAGCCATAGAGAGTCACCAGAGAGAAAAATCAATCTTTTATATTCTAAGACATCTTTTCATCCCAAGGGAGAGTTGTTAGAGCAAGGAAAATAAAAAGAATTTTTAAAGGTTAGTAGTGGTTGTGAGGTTAGCATCATAGAGTCGTGACTGTCTGTTCACCACCATTGTATTCTTTAAGGACTCTCCATTGTGTTGTGGTGTTTGCTGTTTCTCAGCTCCACTCTTGTCCACATGCCATTTTCTCCTTCAATGTGGATGGAATCCTGCTTATTACATTTCAGACCCTTTAAACATATTTCTCTTAGGTTTGGTCAGTGGCAGCCCGTAGAGATCAGAATGTAAGAGGAGAAAAGAAGATGTCTTTTGTTAGTATTAGCAATAGAAACAGCAGCTACATTATTCCCATAAAATTATAATGTGACACATAGAACTGGGCTGGATTCGATCTTTTCCATAATAATGAAGTACAGAAACTATAAACTGGACGGAGCCTAGAATCACTGGAGAAGGGAATCTCAATTGTCCAGCTCAGACTGGCTTTAGGCATGTCTTGATTATCAGTTGTATGGAAGGGCTAAGTTTAATGTCATTGGCAGTATTCCTGGGTGGGAGTTCCTGGTCTGTATAAAAAGCTAGCTAGGTGTTAGCCAGAGAACAAGCCAGAAAACAGCTTTTTTTAATGATTTCTGCTTACCTGTCCTACTTGAGTTCCTGTCCTGTCTTTACTCAGTGATAGAGTATAATCTGTAAATTAAAATAAATTCTTCACCCTCCACGTATATTGCCTTTTATCAGATAAATTTATCACAGCAACACGATTGAATCTAGAACATGTTATACTGAGGCTGATGACCTTATTGAATAGTAGGATGGACTTGAGGATTTTTCTGTGTGGTCCTTAGATATATTTTTTCTAACTTGACACACCTATAGGCCCCAGAGAAGAGGGATAGTTGAATAGTCGCCTCAATTTGAATGATTTTGGCTATGTCTGTGAGGAATTATCTTGATGAATGATCGATGTGAGATGGTCCAGCACATTTTGGATAGTGCCACCCCTAGGCATGTCTCCCTTCAATGATAATGGAAGACAAATAAACCTTTCTTCTACAAGTTGCTCGGGGTCAGAATTTTATCATAGAAACAGCAAACTAGAAGGTCTTCTATAGCTTTAATCTGAAATGTTCCCACAGGCTCATAGTTAAAATGCTTGGTCTGCAGGCTGAGATTCTATTTTGCACATTATGTGGTTTAAAGCATGTAGGATCAGCTGCACAGAAGTAGAAAATTAGGGGAAGGTCTACTGAAAGTTATACTGGCTCTATGCTCAGGCCTATCTGCGCCAAACAGATTTGAGCACCATGCATTCTGGAGAGACGGACAGAACAGTGATGTTCTGATATCTTTGTTTACATTCTCCCTGTACCTCTGACTTAGGTCAATGGGTCATAAAGATCTAATTGTCTAGAAGTTTTCACATGCTGATTAAGTTAAGTTGCGGACAGGCTTGAAAGATTAAGTGTGTAATCCCTGGTTAAATTTGAATTTCCGCAAATGATTGCATGGGTAATTTTTTAAATTTTATCTTGGCTGTATAGTTTGATTTTTAATGAATCTGGCAAATAGTATAGGAATTCCTGTGAGATGTTTAAGAGATTTGTTTGCTGTTAGAGAATTACAGGAGATGAGTCATTCTTTATAGGTCCAAGAATAGACTGAGTTCAGTGTAACAGGGAGTTCAACAGGGAGCGGATGACAACCAACACTTCAAGCCAATGTTTTTAAAGGTAAGCCCCTTACTAATATGATATCAATCACTTGGAGATATCCACTCAGACCTATTCATTCAGACACAAGTGCTGAGGTACAGCAAGTTGAATTTTCACAAAGTTCCCAAAACATTAACATATGTTAATTGTTGCACAACCTTGCCTGGTTGTCTTATGACAGAACACCTGCTATGGCAATCACTCTTCTGCATTTGCAAAATGTTTTCATTTCTTGAATATATTATTTCCCACTCTGTCTGTGTTTAGTACCACAATATTTCTTATTATGTAGTCCCCTTCGGCAGTCGATACTGACTTATTTTGCTATATACTATTAGTCTTCGAGTCTATGTTTTTATCAGTTGCTGCTATTGTTGCCGTGACAAATTGGTGAAAAGGAGCCATGTCAGTGAGGAAGGACTTATCTTGGCTTACAGTTTGAATTGATACAGTCCACCATGGTGGAGAAGAAATGGCAGGAGAAACAAGAGCTTGGATAGTCACATAAAATCTATAGTCAGGAAGCAGAGTGTGAGCAGGAAGTAGGGACAGGCTATAACACTCCATGTCCTTCCCCTAGTCCTCCAGTCCTCCAATGAAGCACTACTACATAAATGTTCCTTGATCTTCTGAAAAAGTGCCACTAGGTGACTGTACACGCCCCTGTGGGTGATTCACTTCATTTCAAACCACAGTTTCCACTCCAACTTAAACTTTCTCATCTTAGAGTCAAGCTTTGCTTTCTGATATATCCTGCACATAGAATCCCCTCAGCTATAGGTTTCCTTTGGGGACAAATCAAGAAGATCTGGGTTGTTAGAGAGTTAAAATGCCATTGTTTTAATGTCAGTTCCCAGTATGAAGACAGATACATAAAATACTGGGATTCTTTGGCCCTCCATGAGGAAAAAGTCTAAATCAGGGTCTAAGGCAAAATAAATACGTTATTTTGGTGAGGAAAGATTTACACGGTGGCTTACAAATCACACTAGAACGAGTAGAGCTGTATTATGTCTGTGTATAAATTTTGCTTATAGTCTGCTGTGTTGGGAGTTCTGAGACAAATTCTGGCTCCCTTTTGCTTGATTTGGAAATTCAAAGAGACGCAGTTTGAACTAATGTTGTTAGCAGCAAACAATTCTTGAACAAAAGTCTTTATGAGGTATAGTGTAGTTTATTCATCATCAGTACACACCAACCTGCCCAATGATATGCTGCTGTACCAGTTGCAGAACAGCACTGGGAGAGGTCAACTTCGAATTGGTGGTTGATGCCTAGCAAAATGCTAGTGCTAACTAATAAATTGCAGAAGTGGGATTGATGCCTTTACAACCAGGGCTTTGACTGAGATTCAATGGTTTGGGACAGTGAATAGGAGAAGAATTGCATGAGATGTGGATTGATCATATTCCAGTTCTAAAAATTCTAATTAAAATAATAATGATACTGAGCTAGTGAAATGGCTTAGCTGGTAAAAGTGCTTGCTACCAAACTTAATGACCTGAGTTTCAGCCTCTGAGAATAGCTTTTCTTTTCTTTCTTTAGTTTTCTTTTCTTCTCTTGTTTGTTTGTTTGTTTTTGTTTTTGACTATTGAAGGTATCATATTGTCCAGGTTCAGAATTATATAAAAATTAGCATAGTTTTGTCTGACAAGTGCTTGTCAAATATGGTCTTTGATTCAGCAATTCAGTTTGTTCTCACAGACATATGAGCAAAGTCTTACATAAAAGATGCTTTATTTTTATATAGGCATAACATTTATAATAAGGTTGAATGTCCAACAGTAAGAGAATGGCTAAATAAAGTATGGTGCTTGGAAGTTAGAAATCTTATATGGAATTCAAATAATTTTATATTAGTTCCTTATGGCATATTAGATGGAAAAGCAGGCTAGGATACTGTACACATGAAACTTTGATTTTGTGAATATCACATAAATATTTTGAAGTAAACTGGAAGAGGATAAAAATAATACGTTGAAGACTTCCTAAGTGACACATTCAGAATTATCTTTATACACATTTACACACACATATGCACATACACACACCCACATCATTCATAAGTTAATAAACTTTATTTCCTCTCTTTTTTCCTTTCCTTGGTTCCCTTCATCTCTTTTGCTTTATTTCCTTCCATCTTTCCTTCCTTCCTTCCTTCCTTCCTTCCTTCCTTTCTCCCTTCCTTTCTCCCTTCTTCCCTCCATCTCTCTCTCTCTTTCTTTCCTTCCTTCCCTTTCTCTCTTAATTTTTTATACTTTCACGGTACTAGAGGATTAAATCTAGGGCCTCACACACACACGAAATAATCATTCTATCATGAGCAATATTCCTAGCCTTAAAAAATAACAACATATATATATACATATATATATGTATGTATGTATATATATATATATTATCAAAAGTTTGTAGAATGTTTCTTTTAAAAATGTTTACTGAAGTATTCCCAGGAACCTCAACCTACAACTGGTAGGGTCAACTAGCTTTATATGTATTATCTTGCAACATTAGTGCTTCAGGGGTAGATATTATGTGTTCATCACTGTATACATAGACATACACACCCAGAAAAAACTATCTGGACAATGGTAAGTATGTATAAGAAATAAAAGAGTAGAAGGTTAGGGAGTAGGGATCTTTTTGTGATAAGCATGGGGGTTTATTGGGACAGTTGGGAATAAGGAAATGGTCTTGCAATTCCCTGGGTTTAATGGCTCAGATGGAGCAAAAGCAAACAAAAAGGTCCTCAGTTAAGAGTGTATTTGACCTACTAAAGAGGAAGAAAATGAACAGAGTGACTAGAAAGAACTGAGCAAGGAGAAGATGGTAGGGGTTCAAAAGGAGGAAAACGATACTGAAGGCAGAGCACACAGAACCTTAGCAGCCATGAAACTCTGAGAATGGCTGTCACTGGAATAGTCTGAGTTTCGCTGCCTGATTGCAAAGGACTACACTGCCTACAGTGTGAGTCTACAGCTATCCAAGGCAAAGGGAAAGAAGGGTCAGTCTTGAAGCTTTGGGTATACTTTCTATGAAGATCACAGCTTACCTAGAATGACAGCAATGTTCCTGGAATAACATGAGGAAAAGCCTAACTAACCCAGGTATGTAGCCTACAGTAGACTAAAGTAATGATACTACCAAAGTCTAATTTGGTGAACCAACACATTTATTGGGATTACTTATATGAGTATGGATAAGGGTTACTTTTGGGAACAGCATGACACAAAGGCAGCTACATCAGCAAAATTACACCCCAATATGGAAATCTGGCACCATGGTGTTCTCTGCATACCCTGAAGGCAGCTCAATAGGTCAGATAGTCTCTCCCAGAGCCTGCTTATATAACCTTGGGACAGGCGGAGCCTTGTGAGATTTTTAAATATTTATTCCCTAAAGCCTAAGAAGCGCCCATTGAGGGCTTTCTATGTTTCAACTCAAAGATAAGTGCTACACAATATGTCATATCCTGGGTATGATTGAAGATGAATCCAGGGAAAGGCTAGACAGACCGGACATCAGATGCAAAGGAGCGAAGAGTAAGCATTGTGCCTAGATTTTTACTTGACACACAGGACAAATATGTTTGTGTCTTCTGAGGTACCTACTCTCCTGTGGCGTACAGATTAGTAACTGGGAAGAGATAGAGAAAGAAAGGGGTGCTTTGATTTTGAACATGTCTAGCTTGAGCATGTCTAACCTATTTAATGTGTCATTGTAGACACACAGTATTAGTGAAGAGAGGGAGGGAAAGAACATAAAGTTGGTTGGGTAGTGAGGTGGGAGGATCTGGAAGGAATTAGGGGAGGAGGAAACATAATCAATATATATTGTATAAAAATACTTTTTAATGAAAAATAAATATCATTATTGCATTTATTAAAAGGTCAAAAATGCCAAGAGGCTGTCTTACAAGAGCCAATGCAGAATGCTTCTCTGCTCCCTTTGCCAAGATGGACAAATATATGTTGGTGGTAAACACTTGAACATTGCAGTTCTAGAAAAAACTTAAGGGAAAGGACATGGATCCTCTAAGCTAATGTACTTGGTATAGATGGACAATAGTTCTGAAGGCACAGTCTTGAAGCATAATAACTTCAGACAGTAGTTGGGCCGGGGATAGGAAGGTAGTTTAGTTCATAAAGTAATTGCCTACTATGCAAATAGATTTGGTCAGTCAATATAAACATAACTGTGATATGTCACCTCTAAGAGGTTGCCTTACAAGAGCCAAGGCAGGATTCCTGTCTGTCATCTTTGCCACAATGAGCAAGATATGGGTCTTCTTTACCCATTCTCTAAATAAAGGTGACAGGAAAGAACTTTTTGTTGCCTCTAGATGAGAAGGATTTTCCACTGACAACAGAAGAGTGGATGAATGAGGAAAACAGGAAACAGATCTGCCTGCTGTCTTTAGCCAGAAAGACACTGGATTAGTGATGTTAAATAGTTAAGGTTTCCCCCTACCTCCTCTGTGTGTGCATGTATGCATGTGTGTGTGTGTGTGTGTGTGTGTGTGTGTGTGTGTGTAAGTGTATGTGTAATTTAATGTCATAAACTCTGATATAATTTGGAATATTCAAGGAAGGGAGAGTAGTCTAGAGTTGTCATAGGGAGTAAGCAAGATTGAGTTCCCCATTTTACATGTTACATACAATAGTTGTGTACAAGGAAAGACAAATGAACATAGAGATTTTTTGCCTTCCAAACAGGAGGAAATAAAATTATGGAAGATGTAGGAGATTTTATTGAAAGTGAGATTGTTTTAAAGGGTTAGGTTTCCCACTTGCTATGACAAAGCACCTGAAAGGAAGTAACTTACAGGAGGAAAAGTTTCTTTCTTGCTCATAGCTTTAGGAAGTGTAGACCATTGTAGTCAGAAGGGCATGGCAGTAGGCAGAGGAGGCTGTATTATCCTATTGCATTCGAATAGGAAGGAAAGCATGAACAGGAAGTGGAGCCTGGAAATAAACCCTTGATGCCTGCCTCTAGTGGTCAACTTCCTTCAGGAGGCTGTATTTCCTAAATGTTTGTAATCATCTCAAACAGCAGCAACAGCTGGTAGCCATGTATTTAAACATATGAGCCTATGGTGGACATTTCCTTCAAACCAAAGTGTGAAACTGGAGCATATCACATGAAACTTATTGGGCCAGGTCCATTTTACCAGTTGAACTGTTGTATTTGGTTGGAGTGAGTACCCCACTCTCGAAGAATCAGGAAGGAGGTTGCTGCAATTTGCATGAGGTTTTAGTTGAAACTAGTATACAAGGGTCACCCTGCATTCAGGACAAGAGCAACCTGAAGGAAACAAAGCTCTAAGTTATTATACCTTTTCAGAACAGAGTTTTACAACTTGTAACATGGATTGGTTACAGTTTACAACATGGGGCTGGTTACATTTTATCTTTCCCATTGTTCTTTTGTTTCAATTGACCTTTCTCCTCCAGGTGAGGAGTAGATACCTGTGGTGCACAGGAGGGGTGTATTGCTTGTGGATGGGTGTTTGTTTTGTAAACTCTTCTAAAGCTCTTTGTCTTAAGGTTTAATGGACCTCCCGTGTGTTTTAGTATTTTTATGAGGTATCCCTGTTTTGTTCAATTTTTACAGAACAAATATACTAATCCTGAAAACAAAACTTTATTTATTTATTTACTTATTTATTTATTTATTTACCAGGCAGTGAAAACAACAAACAGAAGGCTAAGTCACAAGTCTGCCTTTCAGGGTTGTATTGATGGGTAAAGGAACAGAGTGACTTAGGGAATCAGAAAAGCTGGTTATAGGTGAAACTAATCTGAGATACACATACATTTAATCAAATGCCTTGGCTCTCCACAGGGCACATGCTCAGAGAACAGTAGGGCTAGTTGGTTGTGAGGAGAGTCTTCGATTCGCTGATGTTATAAGGTCAATCACTGGACCTCTGGGAAGGGCCAAGGGAATCTGTCTGTTCTAACAAAAAGCATCCTTCAAGCCACTGAAATGTAGCCTAGGCAACCATTAGCATCATGACTCACTATCAGACTCATCTACAGCAAAACTAGAGGGAGACTTATAATAGATTGCCTAGCTGCATGATCAACAAAATTAGTAGAACTTTAAGTTTTATTTAATTTGGGTGTGTATGTATATATGCCTGTTTACGTACGTTCATATATGTGTGTATGGAGTTCAAAGGACAACCTGAGCTGCCATTTCTCAGTCACTATCCACCTTGTATTTTTGAGAGAGGGTTTCCCACTGGCCTATGTCAGGCTGAGTAGGCTAGGCTGGCTGGCTAGGGAGCTATCTCTACCTCCTTTGAACTGGGATTACCAGCATCCAACACTGTATCTGGCTTTTACACCTACATTCTAGGGGGTCAAACTCAGGTCCTGATGTTTGCAAGGCAAACACTTCACTGAATACTCCATTTCCCAGGCTCCCATTAGTGGTTTTGAAATTGATCTAAAAGTGAGTAAAACAGATGAATCTGAAGGACTGGTTCTGAGTTGCACTTGGCTTTAATATGCAGAGGAGCTGGATCAGTGATTAGTGGTGCCAGCATGACTTTCAGTATTCAGGAATACCATCAGCAAAGTTTTCCTCCGAGCGGAGGTCTGCTTGTTAATACTTTGGGTTTTATTGGTCCAACATCAAAGTGGAGGAGAGGTTGTGTAATTTCTTACATATCCCTATATGCCATTAATATAGGTCAGAAACAAGCCTGAGAAGACACCCTAGACAGTAAAGGATCTGGGTTCAGTGCCAAGAATCGCTCTGTGAGGAAGCCAGGCAATAGCAGCACAATTTGTAATCCCAGCAAGACAGGTCCCTGTGCTCTCTGTTTGGCCAATCTACTATTCTTAGTGAATTGCAAACTAATGAGAGAGACCCTGTCTCAAAATAAATTAAAAAAAAAAGGTGGACTTCATCCAAGTTTGTCCTCTGGACTCTACAGAAATGTACAATATACCATGCACACACATGAACATACGCATATCTGAATACACACAGATATGTTTAAACTGCAAGAACTATTTTTTAGTCACTGTTCATACACAGCCAGGACTCAGGCTGGCAACTAATGTGAACCATAATGGGGTTAGACTTCTCTTGATTTTTAACCACACCAACACAATGAGGATAAAAGTACTTCCCAGCACAATCTTCATCTCTGGCATACCTTCTCCAGCCCTAGATGTTAATGTATGAATCACAGTTCCCTTAACTCATTAATTAAATTAATGCCAGTCTTTTATAACTTCACAGCAATCCATTTATATTACCCACTACAGCCATGGTAGAGCTCCATTTCCATTTCCATCTAAATTCCTGCTAGCTTTCAGGATACTTAAAATATTATTTACATTAATGTGTTTGTCCTTGTATTCATGTGATCTTTTGAATGGGAATGTCCCCCATGGTCTCATGTATTTGAGTGTTTGTTCCTCACTCCAGTGATGCTGTTTGGGAAGGCTTAGAATTCATGGTCTGGCTAAAGGAATGATGTTACTGGGGATGGGCCTTTTGGGTAAAAAGCCTCACACCATTGTTAGTTTGCTCCCTCAGCTTCTGCTGGTAGTTCATGATGTGAGGTCAGCTTGCTGCTCTAACCACCAAGCCTGCCTATCACCATGCCTGCCTGTGACAATCACAACAGACTCCTTATACTTAGGAAATGGCAGGCAAATAAGCACATCCTACTATGAATTGGCTTGGTCATGGTGTTTTATTACAACAAGAGAAAAGTGTCTAATATAGTGTAGGCAACTTTAGATTCCAGAACAAACATCAAATCTCCAGGAATTGGAGTTACAAGTAGTTGTGAATTACACTGTGTGGGTGCTGGAATCCAAACTCTATTCCTCTTCAAATTTATCAAGCACTTTTAGTTGATAAGCCTTTTATCCAACCCTTTCGTGCCTTTCTTATGAGACCTCACTCTTTTTGATGCTTTGTAAAGAATCACAGAATCCTAACTTTTTGTTGCAATCCTATGAAGCTGGCATTAATTCCATTGACTGTGATTCAGAAGTTAATATCAAGAACTGGAGAGGGTGTGGCAGAGGCTAAGAGCACATACTGCTCTTTCAGATGTCCTGAGTTCAGTTCTCAGGGCCCACATCAGGGAACTCATGATTGCCTGGAACTCCAGCTCCAGGGGGATCTAATGCTCTCTTCTGACCTATGCAGACATATGTGTACAATCAACCCCCCCACACACACACAATTCACATATAGAGTTACCGTCTGCTGTGTCTAAAGGTGTACAAACCATTCTGCACCGTGCTACACCTAAAAATGTACACTATTATTTCTCTGAGGTTCTCTCTCCTTCTCTCTCTTTTTGACAGTACTCATATTTTCATCTCCTTTGTTTACAAAAAGTGTTGGCAAGGAAGGAAGGGTTGCAACTGACTCTAACCTTGTACTTTGCGAAACACTTAAGTGTTCGGATGCTTCTCTTTTTTGCTGACCTTGCTGTGGTCTCCCTTAAGCACTGGGCTCACTGTGCTGGCCTTATATTAATTTAAGCATAAGAAGCTATGTCTTGATGTTTAAAACTTTGATTGTCAGAGGCAAGGTTAGGAAAAAGAGGAGTCATTAAATATGGATTGTGTAACCTTGCTTTCTTCGGTATATCTG
>NW_022196891.1:18661583-18664824 GCF_008632895.1 Mastomys coucha
TAAGCATATTGAAAGTATATAAAGGTATGCTTTTGTTTTATCCAGATAATGTGTCCAGGCTGCATGGCTGCCTGGGTAAAGGAAAGCTCACTGTGTGAAGCTGGCAGAACTTAATCTTTCTCTACGTAAACACTAAGCCAAGGTTTTGCCGATGGATGCAATTCTTTATCTTTTATACTTCTCAAGAAAAAAGAACTCTTTAAAAAAACACACACACACAAGGGTCTGTGATTCTTTCTGTATTGTTTATATTTTAAGTAGATTTTATTTTCAGGGCTGTTTCAGATTCCTAACTCCTTGCTCTCTCCTCTCCTTCCCTGCCACTCTCTTGAGTAGATAAGAAAACTCAGTTACCTGAGTCCACTAGTAAAGTACATAGCAGGAGTGTGCCTTCCCAGAGCTGAATGGTATTGGTAGAAATTCAAACTCATTAACCTTGGGAATGCACTGATATTTTTAAAGCCAGTTTGCTTATGAATAGACACTTGCTCAGCTATTTATTTATATCACTCAAAATATTTTAGTTACAATAGTGTGTATCTTTATAAAGACACATATAGTATACAAAATGAAGAAATCAAAAACATATTTAGCCTTACAATTGTTTAACTCTGTGAACACTTTACTGTGTATCTTTCTCTTTTTACTTTATATGCAACTTAAAAAAAAAAACTAATACAATATGTTTTAGCACATTCTGACTGGCTCATCCCTATAAATATTACCTTTTGATTTGGAAGTATCTTTCTCAAATGGGTGAGATAATCTATTTTACATAGTGCTAAGTAATATGGATATAGTTAATCTTATTTATTCCTATTGATATCAGTGCTTTGCTACGGGTTACTTACAATTTAAAAATTCATGCATATTTCTAAAATGCATACATCATATGGGTCATTACTCATTCCCATCTATGATTATTTCTTTTGATAAATTTTCCTTTAGTACAGTGTCTGATTAGATTTTAAAGGTCAATAATATTTTCAAAGCCCATGAAATTACCAAACTACAATTATGCAAAATAGGAGCGTTCTCTGAAGTTTAAAGGAAGTGCTGGGAAAGAGCCTTTCTGATCTGACTTACTTAGGTCAGGTAGGTGGTGTTAATGGTAGTAAAAGAGTTTCTCAGGTAACAGAAACTTCACCTGACACTCAATACCCCTCCCCACTTTCAGACAGGATCTCAATATGAGGCTAAGACTGTTCCTGAACTCACTATGTAGACCAGGCTGGCTTTAAACTCACAGAGATGTACCTGCTTCTGCTTTCCAACTGCTGGAGTTAAAGGTGTGCACCACCATGCCTGGTCATTTTTCTCCCCTTAATTGTTTTGTACGTTTGATTTCATAGATGGCATCTACAGACATGTGAGATACTCACGTAAGCCACAGGGTGTGGTATGTGCCGGGATAGAGGAATCCACCATTTGTGGATGCTTGAGATGGACAGTTTATTCTGGACCAAACTAAGTATGTCAAGTAATAATGTAATTAGTTACTGTCAAATCTGCATCCAGGTCCTCTCCTCTCTGCTTCTGCATGTACTATGTTCAGCAGAGATCTGACCATGTAAATGCATCACCTCTTGTTAAAGATTAAAGCCATCAAGTGATAAGTGTAAGTAGTTTAAGTCAAATACATAGATGGGAAGCATAGTTTTTTAAAGTAAACAATAGAAAATTATATACAAATTCAAAATTTCTGAAACACAATGTATTTTAAATATACCAAGGAAGGTGAGGTTTGGTTTTTTGTTTTTGTTTTTTGTTTTTTGTTTTTTTCCCTGAGTCTGATGTTTGTTTAATTGTTACAGATTGAACTGGGTCCATGGCTTTTGTTGATGGAAATGGGCCAATGGTTGCTATAGTCTGAGTATGGGCAGCCTGCACCACACCCAGAATATTCCTCAAGCCTGATCAAGACTGAAGAAGAGATGGGAAGTTACCAGAGGAGTTGGGTTGAAGAAGGGAGCCAACATCTGCTAGGCTTGGGGACACAGGGTTACCCAGCGGCCCCAGCTTTAATCTCCTGTGACAGTTCGGTGAGTGTGAGCTCTCCCATCTTTTTTTCCCAAGAATTTTTAGGCGCTCTTGGAGATGCTCCCGAAAGTATCTAGACCTCCAGTTCTTAAACCATATCTGGATCTGGTATTCCACCACACAAATTCTTTGTGCCAGCTCTTGGCATTGTTCCGAGGAAGGATTCTTGGACTTTTCAAAGAAGAATTTTTCCAGCTTTTTCTTTTGTTCCGGACTATACCTGGTGCGCCCTCTCCACTCCCTGATAGGAGCAATTTGGTGACAATGAGGCACTAGCAGGCCCCTCCCACCCAATCCAAAGCTTTCTTGCCCTGTTGGAAGGTGAGGTTCTAAAGCTATCATGAGATCTTTTAAAATGTTTATTATATCTATTAGTTTTAAGTTTTATTTTATTATGTATTTAACTGTATGTGTATATGTATGTGTGTATATGTGTGTGCACACACACATATGCAAGTGCCATTGGAAACTTGTAGAGGTCAGAAGACAAATTTGTTTCTAATTTTATGCAGCTTCTAAAGATCAAGTTGAGCAAATTAAAGTGTGTGGCACCCTTATCCACTGAAACATCTTGCTGAATGTGATCTGTGATATGTTTTCATGTTTATTTTGGTATTTGTGTTCCTTTAAATAAAGAGAATGTTTTTTTATTAGATATTTTCTTTATTTACATGTCATATGATTTCTCCTTTCCCAGTTTCCCCTCCAAAAAACAAACAAACAAACAAAAACAACAAGAACAAACCCCTGTTGCCTCTCCCCTCCCCATGCTTACCACCCCATCCTCTCCCACTTATTGGCCCTAGCATTCCCCTACACTGGGGCACAGAACCTACACAGGGCCAAGGTCCTCTCCTCCTGTTGATGATCGAATTAGCAATCCTCTACTATACACATGCTGCCAAAACAATCAGTCCCACCATGTGTACTCCTTGGTTGGTGGTTGAGTCCCTGGGAGCTCTGAGGGTGCTAGTTAGTTCATATTGTTGTTCATCCTAAGGGGCTGCAAACCCTTCAGCTCCTTTGGTCCTTTCTCTAACTCCTTCATTGGGGACTGTGTACTCAGTTCAATGGATGGCTGTGAGCCTCTACATCTGTCAGAGCCTCTCAGGAGATAGCTATATTTAGACTGGCTTGTCGTTCCTTCAGTCTCTGCTCCATAGTTAATCTCTGCAACTCCTTCCGTGGGTATTTGGTTCCC
>NW_022196891.1:18664970-18669685 GCF_008632895.1 Mastomys coucha
AGAGAGAGAGAGAGAGAGAGAGAGAGAGAGAGAGAGAAAGACTGTTTTTTATAGGAGAGTATGGCCACTTAGATATGCAACTTATTCTTGTTCTTGAGAAACATAGGGAGAAGTCACCAATTTTCTTGATAGTCATGACCAGACAGATGAGATTTAAGATATCATGAGATTTGGAAGATGAATAAATCAAAAAGTCAATGAATATGGCAGTAAGAAGCTTTCAAGATTGTTCTCCTAGAAACAGTGAATAGAAATAGCAATGGGAAAAGCTGGTCAAGAAACCTATGACTGAGTCATAATAGTTTCCACTCTGTCACCTGGGGTCAAACAACGGAATTTAAGGAAGCCTATAGAGGCACCTCAGGTCTCTGCTATGCTACTTTCTCTTGCTGCTATTACAAAATATCTAATCAAATCGACTTCCAAAAGAGTTTATACTGGTTATGGTTTGTGTGCATAGTCAGTCCATCATGATAGGGGAAGGGAACGTTAGGCAGCTGGGCACACTGTGCTTGCACCCAGTAGGTACAGAGCAGACAGGAAATGGGTCCTATGTACTGGGACGTGTGTTCGTTGGTGAAATGCTTTCCACAAAAGTCAAAGACCCAAATTTGATTCCTAGAACCCACTTAAAAGACTAAAATGGTAGTACTCACCTGTATGTGCTCGGGTGCAGAGACAGGAGGATTTTTGAAGTTTCCTGCCTAGCCAGTATAGCTGAGTCAATGAACTCCACTTTCTATGCAAAATCCTGTCTCAAAAAGTAAGGTGGAGAGGGAGTTAGCAAAATACCCAGTGTTCACCTTTGCCTCCACATACATGTTCACACATACAACACACAGAAAAATATGCACACACAAACATATACACACAAAACATACACACATATGCATGCACACACACACATATGCATGCATTTACACACCCTCACTTACATCAAAGATAAAAAGAAAATGGGGCTAGGTTATAAAACGTTAAGCCTCCATGCCCACCCAGTGACTCAGTTCCGCCATTAAGACTCTGGTCATAAAGGTTCCACAACTTCGCCAAACAGTGGCAGCACTCAGAGACCAAATGTTGAGACACATGAACGGGAACACAGGGGAGTTGCACATTCAAGCCACAACAGGCCCTGTTTGGCTTAAGTTTGCTATTTTACAAATGAAAAAAAAAATCTAAGGCGTAGGGACTTCCTTGAGGGATCTGCAAGTGATCAGGTTTCTGGAATTAGTTCCTAGCTTTGCTGCTTCCACATCCAGAGCTTTGTCCACAAGGGAGCTCTCTTGGAAACTCAAAACAAACTCTGCAAACACAGCTTTGTAGTCAGACAGAAGGGCCATGTCGGGTTGATCTCTCTAGATGCCTTTGTGGATAAGCTGCATTCATGACCTCTCCCCTCTGAGACCAGGCTGTCCTCTGTGAAGGAGCATGGTGTATTGCTTCTCCTTTCCTGCCTGTAATTTCCACTTCCTTTTTTATCTGTCTGCAAGCTGAGTTTTGTTAGGGGCACTTAGTTTTCCACCCCGTCTGAGATTGAATCTGTATGTCTTCTTTGGGCAACCTCTCTTTTTCTGTCAGCTCTTACACGTTCTCTTTATCTTCTCTGTCACTAGATACTGCACTCACTGGAGTCTTTTCTCATTTGTAACCTATCAATTGATTTTATTATTTTCTTTCGGTCTCAGGCTCATTTTGAGTAATGTGTTTTCCTTGTACTCTTTTTCTCGCAGGAAAATAAAGAGGAAATACAAGACAGAAGGGAAAAACATCCACATCATGGGGAGTGAGAAACAAATTCTCAGCTTGGCTGTAGCTCTGGCCTTCTCTTTGTTCTTCATCTCTACATCTGAAAAAAATTTTTGAGGGTAAATAAAAGACCTCAGATTACTCATGAATCCTCAGACATTATTTTCCAGTTAATTAATGGACCCTTTAACATGCTTTTTATCTACTTAAAACACCACCCAAGAAATCAGTCAATGTAAATCAAGAAACAAAATCAAGAAGAGCTTGTATTAATAAATTCAAGCTTCCTTGCATTGCAGTATATTATTAAACTTATAACTCTGATGTAACTCTTACTAAATAATACATTAATTGATATATATCTGTAATATAGTTGTCTTTGAAATAAATCACTAGCTATGTGTCTTGATATCTTGCCATTGAATTTGTGAGTGATTTCAGATCCGCATGATTAAAATGTTTCTGTGACATTTGGTGGCATCTTACTTTCTGATCTCATACATTATATTCTGAGTAGCCCTGTTAGGAGAGTGGCCTCCGAATGACTTCCTAAGACTTATAAAGGTTACATTTGCACAGACACAGAAGGACAAAGGTGTGAGATTACTACTGTTTTTGAATGTTTTATGGAAACAGGAATATGGCTCAGCAGCTAAGGTATACACTTATCTAGCAGAGCAATTTTGGTTCACAGTACCCATGTTGGGCAGCTCCCAACTACTTACCTATAACTTTAGATCCAGGGGAGCTATCACCCTCTTATGTCTTCTATATGCAGCCATACTCATGTGTATGCACCCCTCTATCACATATACGCGATTAAAGATGTACATTCGCCATACTCATGTGTATGCTATCACATATACGCGATTAAAGATGTACATTCCATATAATGAATTGTTACAGGTATTTTGTCATCTACAAAGTGTGTGTTTTGTGTGGTGTTTTACCTACAGCAGAAACAAGATGCCATTTTGGACTTTGCCTTGTGGCCACGACAGCCAAAGCAGAGCAATACAGTGGTATCCAGGTCTATGGTAATAGTAACAAAGTTATTGACACTGACTAGGGAGGCCTAGGAGACCCTCACCAGGGATTTTGGCTATTACTCTCATTCCCAGGTAGAAGTGATGTTGGGAGATGCAAGAATACATCTAAGAGATGTCCATGATGTCTCCCTCCATGTTAAGGTGATGATGTTTGTGTATCACCCAGGCTTTTAAGTAACGCGTTATGGGGGCTTTGTAAGCAAGTCCAACAAATTCATTGGTCTCATGATGATGGTACTTTGGTCTGCTCTTGGAGCCCATCTGGGGTGAACAGATAATATTTGCATTCACTGTGAAATGGCATGCTACCCTGTGGTCTTGTCCTCATCATGCCAGATGCATGTGGGATACGGTCTTATGAACCTGAGTCACATCATGCTATGGGCAGCTTGAATGTGCTTTTTAGAATCACAGATAGTAATTGAGAACCTTTGTGTCTTCTTCATTTATCTTTTGTATGAATTTATGGCATTGCTTTATGTTGATCACTACAGTGGTCCTTAGGATTATGTGTAAATAGAATTTACTTAGAATTATTATCTAAGTTATTAGATATTATTATTATTATTATTAGTTATTAGATATAATTATTCTCTCTCTCTCTCTCTCTCTCTCTCTCTCACACACACACACACACACACACCACATGCACACACACTACCATCTTATCTTCAATCTAGATGCCAACATAAATCACAGCTTCAGGTTATTTCTTCTCTCCAATGTCTGTATCTTTCTTACTCCTTCATCCACTCCTTTCATTTCCTAAGATGTCTAGGCATTTTGTGTGAAATCGACCTCTTCATAGTACAGACTTCCTAATCCCTATTTAATCTACTTAACTTGTTGCTTGGTCCAATCCAAGTGAGAATTCTATGGAATTCTTCTTTCAAGTTCCTCCACTGTGATCACAGTAAACATAACATCACCATGCCATTGCTAGTGGTTGTGGTTTAGGTCACGTGTTTCTAGGTTCTTGGCCTCTTAGTCAAATAATTGAGGGTAATGGCTCATCTAGGTTTGCAAAAGCAGCAAGATAATTTTATTCAGACCAAAGCGATAGTCCCGATTCTAGAGAGATGCAATATCAAGTCTGACAGAAGGTCACAATGAGTGAGGGTGCTCAAGGGTCTTGGCTATTCTTCAGGCTTTCCCAAGGTATAGTTTGGGTGGGTCTCTATTTCAGTCAATAAACTGAACCATGCATTCATTTCTGCTACTGAACCTGTCCCTTCCCATAATGCATCTGATTTTAGTCATATATGCACCCACTTGTACACATACTTAAAGGTGGCAAATAGATGATTCAGCCTAAAAAGACATAGTTTTGCCTCATTGCTCATGTACCCCAAACAGGTTCAGGAGAGACTGGACCCTCTATTCTTCATGCTGGATATATTGGGCATGCATGTGTGCAGAAACTGTCTAAATTTGACTGTTATGGGGTGGGAGGGGCAACTTATACTATTATGTAGAGATGAGAGCATGGGAAGCCCAAAGTAGGTGGAGGAGAGAGGGATTCTGAGGTTGAAGGGTACGTGTATGTATGTTCAGAAACTAAGCTGCCAAGTCCACTGCTAGAAGAGTAGAGTGCATAACTCAAAGCCAAACACATTCCCAGGGTATTCAATTTTCCCTGTGCTTGCATGGCTCAATTTCTTACGTGTAACACTTGTTTATCTACAACTATCCACTAGTCTAATCTCAGTATCCCAGCCAGATTCAAACTAGGGTAATAAAGATCATACCATGGCAAATGTGCAGTGTTGCTGCCATGTTTCTGAGAAAACAAATCTACTACCTGTCTGCGCTTTGCTTTGCTGGCCTGCCTTCCTGCTGTTCTCTTGTTCTGTCTTCTTCTTCTTCTCCTTCTTCTTCTTCTTCTTCTTCTTCTTCTTCTTCTTCTTCTTCTTCTTCTTC
>NW_022196891.1:18670002-18689194 GCF_008632895.1 Mastomys coucha
ATTTACATTTCAAATGTTATCCCCTTTCCTGGTTTCCCTCCCTCCTGGAAACACCCTATCACATCCTCTCTCCCCCTGCTTCTATGAGGGTGTTCCTCTATCCACCCATCCACTCCCACTTCCCTGCCCTAGATCCCCTCACACCGGAGCACCTATCAAGCCTTCATAGGACTAAGGACCTTTCCTTCCATTGGTGCATGACAAGGCCATCCTCAGCTACATATGCAGCTGGAACCATGTTCTGGAGGGGTCTGGTTGGTTGGTATTATTGTTGCAAACTTCTTCAACTCCTTCAGTCCTTTCTCTAACTCCTCTATTGGGGACCCCATGCTCAGTCCAATGGCTGGCTGTGAACATCCACCTCTGTATTTGTTAGGCTCTGGCAGGGCCTCTCAGGAGACAGTCATATAAATTCCCTTCTGAGTCTTGAATGTGGCACTGACTTCTAGCTAATAAATGCTTGGTATTTCTTTTTCTTTTTCTTTCCTTTTCTTGTTTTTGCTTCAGTGATTTTCTTCTAAATGTCTCTGTGACTTGTAGTGTAGGAACATGGGCCTGTTCCTTTAAGACAGTAATCAGTTAATAGGCTACATTCCACAGCCTGAATCAGGCCACATTTCCCTGTAGATCTCTCTGGTTTGGAGAGTTAAGAAGTGCTCTCTCTCTCTCTCTTTCTCTCTCTCTCTCTCTTTCTCTCTCTCTCTCTCTCTTTCTCTCTCTCTCTTTCTCTTTGTGTGTGTGTATATGTGCGTGAATGCATGTCTACATATGCACATGTATACCTGTGCATATATTTGCTGGGATTCAGTTTATGACACTTGGCTCCTTCAAGCTCCTTGATTCTATGTTTAGTTAAACCACATGGGGTGAAATGTCCCTACAGTTCCTCAAGTCTCTAAAACATTGGTATTTTCTTTCTGGAGATTGCTTAGGGGATTTCTCTGGAGATTTTTACCCCTGCCATCCTTCTAATGATGGCACTGTCAGCCTCTTCCTCCCCCATGACCCCTGCACCGTGTGTGTGTGTGTGTGTGTGTGTGTGTGTGTGTGTGTGTGTGTGTGTGCGTGATGTCCCTGCTCCTGCTCCCTCTTCTGGAAGTCCTGACTAGCTACTGGAGGTTGCCACTTCGGTCTCTATATCCCTCTCTGATAGGAGTTACAGCTATGGTCACCCCCATAGATTCCCTATATCCTCTTCCATCCCATACCTCTAGCTCATCACCAGACATTTCCATTCTCACTCCCAGCCCTGTCCAATACCCCTCTCCATACCTGATCACCATTACTTGCCTTACCCCCTCCCAATCTGGTTTTCTCTTTCTATCTACCACCAATGACCATTTAGTTTTCCCTTCTGAGTGAGATTCACACATCCTCCCTAGGACCCTCCTTATTACCTGGATTCTCTGGGTCTGTGGATTGTTGTATGGTTATCCTGCACTTTATGGCTAATGTCCACTTATAAGTGATATATATCATATGTACCTTTCTGGGCCTGGATTAGTTCACTCAGGATGATATTTTCTAGTTCTATCCATTTGCTGCAAATTTCATTATGGCTTTGTTTTTAATAGCTGACTAGTATTCCATTGTGTAGATATAGCACATATTTTTTCTCCATTTCAGTTGAGGGACATCCAGGTTGTTTCCAGTTTCTGGCTATATGCAAATAAAGCTGCTATAAACATAGTGGAGAAAGTGTCTTTGTAATATAGTGGGACATTTTTTTGGGTATATGCCCAGGAATGGTATAGCTGCGTATTGGGGTAGAACTACTCCGAATTTTCTATGAAACCACCAAATTGATTTCCAAAGTGGTTGAACAATTTGTTCTCCTATCTACTATGGAGGAGTGTCCTCTCCAACATGTACTGCCACTTGAGTTTTTGATCTTAGCCATTCTGACAGGTATAAGTTGGAATCTCAGAGTCATTTCTCTGATGACTAAGGATCTTTAATGTTTCTTTAAATACTTCTTGGCCATTCAAAATTATTATATTAAGAATTCTCTATTTAGTTCAGTATCCCATTTTTAAATTGGGTTATTTGGATTGTTGGTGTCTAATTTCTTGAGTTCTTTATAAATTTTGGATATTAACCCTCTATAGGTGAAGATCCTTTCCCTATCTGTAGGCTGCCATTTTATCCTGTTGATGGTGTTCTTTGTCTTACAGACAGCCTACAAATTCATTACAATTCCCATTAAAATTCCAACACAATTTTTTACAGTCATTGAAAGAGCAAATCTCAACTTCATATGGAAAAACAAACAATAAAATCAGGATGACTTAAACAATCCTTAACAATAAAAGAACTTTTGGAAGTATCAACATCCTTGATCTCAAGCTGTAATATGAAGCAATAATAAGAAAAACTGCATATTATTAGTATAGAAATAGACAGGTTAATCAATGAAATTGAATCAAAGACACTGAACGAAACCCACACAATTATGGACACTTGATTTTTGACAAGGAAGGCAAAACCATATAATAGGAAAAAGCATCTTCAACAAATGGTGCTGGTTTAATTAGATTTTTGTATGTAGAAAAAATACAAACAGATCTATATTTATCAACCCTGCTCAGAACTCACGTCCAAGTGGATCAAAGTCCTCAATGTAAGACCAGATGCAATAAATCTATTAGAACAGAAAGTAGGGCATAACCTTGAACTTCTTGGTAAAGGAGACAACTCTTCCTGGACAGAACACTAATGGCTCAACAATTGATAAGTGGGACCTCACGAAACTAAAAAGCTTGTTCTCATTTTTAATGAAGCTGCTTTTTTTTTTTTTTTTTGGTTGTTGTTCTTTAATCATTTTTTTTACAGTCCAGTCTTTATTCCCTTTCCAGTCTTTATCCAGCCCTTTGATTGTTCCACATCCTATACCTCCTGCCCCCACCTGGTCTCCAATAGGATGTACCTACCCCTCTACCCCCACCTAACCAGGCCTCCCCATTCCTTAGGTCCTCAAGTCTCTTGAGGGTTAGGTGCATCTTCCCTCACTGAGTCAAGACCAGGCAGTCCTCTGCCGTATATGTGTTGGGGCCCTCATATCAGCTGGTGTATTCTGCCTGATTGGTGGCTCAGTGTCTGAGCAATATCAGGGGTCCAGGTTAGATGAGACTGCTGGTCTTCCTATAGGGCCACCCTCCTCCTCAGCTTCTTCCAGCTCTCCCCCAATTCAACAACAGGGGTCATCAGCTTCTGTACATTGGCTGGGTGTAAAGGGGAGACTCTTCCTTCCTCTTTAAAACTTCATTATGGTTGGCCTATCCATTTTATGTCTAACTCTCATGCTCCCATACCAGTGCTAAACCTTGTCCTCGAGGCTCTTTCTCTTAATAAACTACAGGGTTTAAAGGAAAATATGTGTTAGTTTCCTTCTGGGCAGACCACTCTTGATTCATCCTTACAAAACTATCAGAATTTTCTTAAGAATGTTGTATTAGTTTCACTCATATTATTGTAATAAAATACCATGACTAAGGCAACTAATAATGGAAAACATTTATTTGGAATTATTGTTTCAAAGAGTTGGTCCATGTTGGCCATGGACCAAAGTCATGGAGGAAGGAACAGCTGAGAGCTTTCATCTTAACCCCCAACAAGAGGTAGAGAGAGCACACTAGGAATGACACAGAACTTTTGAATCCTCTCCAAGGTCCTGCCTCCTCATACTTCCCAAACAGTTCCAACCCCCAAGGACCAGGTACTCAAACACATGAGTCTGTAGGGACCACGTTAATTCCAAGCATGGCAGATGCAGCTCACAGATATAGAGAAAGGTCACTTTTACCAATCCCCAAACATGATTGAAAAAGTAGAAATCATAGCTACAATGAGACACCACTTCACTGAGGACTGGATAGAGACTATCCAAGAGGCGGAATAAGTCTAGGGAATGGCAGGAAGATTGCAGGAAACCTGTCATGATTGATAAAAATGTAAACCATTCAGTCATCATAGAAACAATTCACACATTGCTCAAACTATTAAATATGAAACTACTATATCATGCAGCAACAGCATAGTTGAGTGTATATTTAAAGGATTATACTAAAATCAGTATCTCAGAGAAATATTATTCTCGTACTTATTTACATTCATTAATATTTTGTGTAGATAGGTACATTTGTGTGCATTTTTGGGCTACAGGGATCATGTGGAGGTCAAAGGACAATTTAACAGCTCTCTTTTATCATGAGGATTCCATGGATTGAACTCAGGTCATTAGATTTGTGGACAAATGCCTTTGTTGGCTAATCTATCTCATTGATACCTCTTTATGTAAATTAAAGCACTAATCACAATAGACAAGCTGTTGAAATAATTGGGTTCATCAATAAATGAGTGGATAATTTATAGATGATATATTCAATAGAATGGGATTAAGTATTAAATACAAGTCAATAGTTTTTTGTTGTTGTTTTCTTTTTCTTTTGGTTTTTTGAGACAGGATTTCTCTGTGTAGCCCTGGCTGTCCTGGAACTCACTCTGTAGGCCAAGCTGGCCTCCAACTCAGAAATCCCCCTGTCTCTGCCTCCCAAATGCTGAGATTAAAGGTGTCCACCACCACTGCCCGGCACAAGTCAATAGTATTAAAAAGGGAAATGTTTCACTGATGACAGCAGAGCTCATCCCCGATAAGTCAGGCAAAAAACACAAACCATGAGTGATTTAAAATCAGTCCAATAGGAGAGAAATGGTTTCCAGGAATTGGGGTGTTGGGGAGAGAATTAGTCTAAAAGAACATACCTTCTTATAAGATCAGTTAATTATAGGGATTGGGTGTCTAACATAGCTGGTGGAGTGTGTATTGATTCAATAATGATGACTATAGAGAATGGTATGTGCATTAAATCATCACATTCTATAGTTTGAACATGTACAATGATTTTCAATTAAATAATCTTTGATTTTTAGCTGTATTATGATTAAAAGATAAAAGAATAAGAAATGAAGTAATTTAAAAACTGCCTTTGGTAAAAGATACATAATGTCGGGTGGCTGTATAATCAAGGGAAGTGGAGTATGTGTGTGTGTGTGTGTGTGTGTGTGTGTGTGTGTAGGTGTGTGTCCATATATGGTTTAGGCACACACATATGTGTGGGTACATTCACCTATGTACAGTGGAGCATTGAGGAACATGCCATGTGCCCTGTTCTACATCCTGCTCCCATTCCCTTGATACAAGGTCTGTTGTTAAATCTGCAGCTAAATTGGCATCCAGTAAGCCCTTGGCCATTCTTATATCTTCACTCTCTACAGCACTAGCATTACTGAGCAGCATGGCCCTGCCTGGCTTCTTATATCAGTACTGGATACTTGAACTCAGATCCTCATCTTCTTATCCAGCCACAAAACATTTTTTTTTTTTTTTGCAGTGAAAGTATAATAACAAATAGTTTTTATGATTTAAATGGCTTTCAGTGTAACAATTGACTAATAATAGTAAATTCACACAGAGCCATGCTCCTGTCTCTGTTCTTGCTACACCATAAACTTGTGTCTACTTTCAAAATAAATGACTCAGCACAAAATACTCCTTGGAAGAACAGGGAATGCTGGGAAACCATCTAATATGCTTGCTAGAACTGCTCAGTGAGGTAACTCACCTGTGTATTCCAGCCTGTGAGGTACTATTTTGGTAAAACAGGCTTGTCAGACATTTTATCTCTTTGAGGAATCATTTTATTTTACTAGGCCATTGATTAAAGTCAACGAAGAAACAGCCTCTGCCCTTGTTATCTTTTACTGTTGAAATCAAATCAGAGAATCAATAAAACTAAAGGAAAATAAATCTTTTAAATCCATTTGCAGTTGACATCTTCAAGGAGAAACTAGCAGGGGGATATTTACTGCTATTGCCAGACTAGCCAATGCTTCCTCTGTTTCACATCTTTCTTTGCAAAGGAAATGAGCAAGAGCAGCCTTCATCTCTGTATCCCTGCAGGTAAGGTGTTGAAGTCCTCTCTGTGAAAGTACACCCACCCCTCTCAACTGAAGGCTAGAAGAGGACTTAGTCTGTGTGAGCATGAGGAACTGTGGTCCCTCCCACAGAAGCCATATAACAAAGCCTTGGACTTGTGACCCCTTCATCCCAGCATTGTAGGGACAGAATACCTTGGAGCTCCCAGGCCAGTCAGCCTAGCTGAATCAATGAGCTCTGGATTCAGCAAGAGACTGAATTTCAGTTTCTTTTCTCTTGTGATAAAATCTCCTGTTGATAATCAACTTAGGAAGAGATATGTGTTGTCATGACAGCTCGGGGGGGGGAGGGACAGCCCCTTATGGTGGGAAAGCATGGTAGGAGAAGCAGGAGGTTGGCTGATCAAACTTAATGTGCACCACACATGAAGCAAAGAAAAGGAAACACGGCTTGCGTGTGTGTGTGTGTGTGTATGTGTGTGTGTGTGTGTGTGTGTGTGTGTGTGTGAGTCTATGTATCCTCAGAGACCTTTCTCCAGCACAGCTCCACTTCCTGAAGGAACCCACATACCTTCTGAAGCAGCATTACCAACTGGAGCTGAAGTGTTCAAATTCAGGATTCTGTGGGACATTTCTTATTCAAGGCACAGCACCTTGTCTTAAAAAGTAAGATGGAGAATGATAGAAGATATCCAGTGTCTACCTGTGTCCTCCACATGGGCACACACATGTACACACACACCACACACACACACACACACACACACACACCTTCCACTTAACCCATCTAACCCAGTCATATCTGTAGAGGACAGTGGAAATGGGCTTGGTAACTTGAGGAATGCCAACATCTAAAGCAGTGAGATGGCTCAGCTTGTGAATGACTCTGCCAAGCATTAAAAGTTTCATGCCTTATTACATGTTGGAGCATCTTCTGGTATATGCCCAGGAGTGGTATAGCTGGGTCCTCAGGTAGTACTATGTCCACTTTCCTGAGGAACTGCCAGACTGATTTTCAGAGGGGTTGTACCAGCTTGTAATCCCACCAGCAATGAAGGAATGTTCCTCTTTCTCTTCAATCTCGCCAGCATCTGCTATCACCTGATTTTTGATCTTAGCCATTCTGACTGGTGTGAGGTGGAATCTCAGGGCTGTTTTGATTTACATTTCCCTGATGACTAAGGATGTTGAACATTTCTTAAGATGCTCCAACATGTAATAAGGACACATGCTCCATTATGTTCATATCAGACTTATTTATAATAGCCAGAAGCTGAAAACAACCCGGATGTCAATCAACAGAGGAGTGGATACAGAAAATGTGGTAAATTTACACAATGGACTACTACTCAACTGTTATAAACAATGAATTTATGAAATTCTTAGGGAAATTGATGGATCTGGAGAATATCCTGAGTGAGATAACCCAATCACAAAAGAACATACATGGTATGCACTCATTGATAAGTGATATCTCAGAAGCTCAGAATACCCAAGATACAATCTACAAACCACAAGAAACTCAAGAAGGAAGACCAAAGTGTGGATACTTCAATCCTTCTAAGAAGGGGGAACAAAATACCCATGGAAGGAGTTGCAAAGACAAAGTATGGAGCACAGACTGAAGGAAGGGCAATCCAGAGACTGCCCCACCTGAGAATCCTTCCCATATACAATCACCAAACCCAGACACTATTATGGATGCCAGCAAGTGCTGGCTGACAGGAGGCTGATATAGCTGCCTCCTGAGAGGCTCTGCCAGTGCCCAACTAATACAGAAGTAGAGGCTCAGAGCCATCCATTGGACTGAGCACAGGGTCCCCAATGAAGGGGCTAGAGAAAGGACCAAAGGAGCTGAAGAGATTTGCAGCCCCACAGGATGAACAACAATATGAACTAACCATTACCCTCAGAGCTTCCAGGAACTAAACCACCAATCAAAGAATACACATGGTGAGACTCATGGCTCCAGCTACATATGTAGCAGAGGTTGGCCTAGTTTGTCATCAATGGGAGGAGAGGCCCTTGGTCCTGTGAAGGCTCTATTCCCCAGTGTAGGGTAATGCCAGAGCCAGGAAGTGGGAGAGGGTGGGTTGGTGAGCAGGGGGAGGGGGAAGGTGAAATCAGGAAAATATATATCATTTGAAATGTAAACAAAGGAAATATCTAATTAAAGAAAAACATAAAACAACTGAGCTGCCAATCAATCAACCAGCCAATCAATAAATGAATAAATAAAAAAGTTTCAGCTCTAGGTCCCTGGAATTGACATGACATAAGAAGACAATGTTGGTTGTACATTCTGTCTAAAAGATGACCACATTATGGCCATGTCTCCAAGTTTGCAGCTCTGACAAATTCCTTTGCAATGCTAAGATTGTTTAGGAATTATTGTGGCAAAAGTCATTGATAGACACTCTTATACAAGACAGAGGCATACCTTATTAAGTGCTACTTCTGGGCTGGGCATTTCCTGACCTTTAATAAATGGATAATTTAGTATTCCTGGCAATCAGCCAGAGTTCCCCACCTTTGTCTGTCTCTGTCTCTGTCTCTGTCTGTGTCTCTGTGTCTGTGTCTGTCTGTCTCTCTCTCTCTCTCTCTCTCTCTCTCTCTCTCTCTCTCTCTGTGTGTGTGTGTGTGTGTGTGTGTAAGCTAGAGGTGTCATTCTCAGTTGCCCTTGACCTCAGTTTTGAGACAGAGTCTCTCACTGAACCTAAAACTTGCCAACTAAGTTAGGCTGGCTGGCCAATGAACCCCAAGGACCTGCTGTCTCTACCTATATTGACTTTTTAATGTGTGTGTTGGGGGTTGTAAATCAGGTCTCCACCCTTGCATACCAAGTACTTTATTCACTAAGTCAGCTTGCCAGCCTGTTTGCATCCCTAATAATCGCCTGCAGCATATTGTTGCAGACAGCTCACCTTGACGACCACTGGGCCTCTCCATAGGGCTACTTTAGGTAGTCTTGTAGGGTAGATAGTACCCTATCAGGTCTCACACAGAGATCTAACCAGGCAAAATACAAGGGAAGGAATGCCAAGGAATGAGACCATGGAAACAGGGATGCAGAGGCATGCTCAGCCCATCAGGGGTTCTCCAGAGTTCAGAGGCAGAAGGCAAGGCAGGGGAGCCTGAACATAAGAAAAATTAAATAAATCAAGAAAGCTGCTGGCCTTTTTCTGCTCTGGCATCTGGTGCTGGGGTGACGACTGTAACATTTCCAATCTGTACAAGCTGAAAAGAATCATACAGATGCCAAGAATTCTCTATAATTCCTTCCCTCCTGGGCCATTCAGAGGCTGGCCTTATTTAATGCATTTCTGAAAGGTGAGGGTTTATAAGAATGCTTTAAGCAGGCTGGGGAAACTGGAATGTGCAAAAATTATAGGGCTTGTGAAAACGATGTGAGAACTCAACAATATCCTGCACAGTGCCTGTCACACAGAGCTTTAAACATGCTTTCTGGGTGGAATTCAAGAAGCCAGCTTTATCGCCTGTTACTGTGAGCAACTGCTATTGTTTGCCATTATCCACAAATAAATAGTAGTTAATACAAGCAAAAACCTGGTCCCGAGAATAGTTTCAATTCCCTTTTCATCTTAAAACTGTGCAATTAAGAACCATTAGGAAGAAAAATTGAAGGTTCCATTTGTACAGAAAGAAGAAATCCTGGTGATGTAGAAAAAGTTGTGACTTCAATTAGTTTTACATATTTTAACAATAAATTGCATCACGTAGAAGTATGAATGAGGAATAGGTATATTTTAATCAATATCAATGATATAACGTGATAAAGTCATTATCTAGCCTTAGAATAATTAGTCTGTCTGAGGCATCTAAGGTATGTGTCTCTAAACACATCCTCTGCCATCCTTCCTTTCAGTCTAATCTGCTAGTTTAATTTCTTTATTGTCTTCTTTACTACACACACACACACACACACACACACACACACACACACACACACACACACACTAGATATGTATTTCTTAGTTTTGCTTTTAGGAAATATAAAGTGTAAATGTATGAAGTATTACTCTTTATTCCTTGGAGATGTTTTAAAATTTTTTATTGATTATTTTATTTATTTGCATTTCCAATGTTATTTCCCTTCCCAGTTTCCCCTCCATAAAGCACCTGATTCTATGAGGGTTTTCCCACACCCACCTACCCGCTTCTGCCTCACCACCTTAGCATTCCCCTACACTGGGGCATAGATCCTTCAAAGGACCAAGGGTCTCTCCTCCCATTGATGACTGGCTAGGCCATCCTCTGCTACAAATGCAGCTGGAGCCATGGGTCCATCCATGTGTACTCTTTGGTTGGTAGTTTAGTCTCTGGGAGTTCTGAGTGGTCTGGTTAATTGATATTGTTCTTCTTATGGGATTTCAAACTCCTTCAGCTTATTCAGTTCTTCCCTTCACTCCTCCACTGGGCTCCCTGTGTTCAGTCTGATGGTTGGCTGCAGATATCAGCATCTGTATTGGTAAGGCTCTGGCAGTGCCTCTCACAAGACAGTTATATCAGGCTCCTGTCAGCAAGAACTTCTTGGCATCAGCAATAGTGTCTGAGTTTAGTGTCTACATATGGGATATAACCCCATGAGGGGAAGTCTCTGGATGGCCTTTCCTTCAGTCTCTGTTCCACTCTTTGTCCCTGAATTTCCTTTAGACAGGAACAATTCTGGCTTAATATTTTTTAGATAGGTGGGTGATCCTATCCCTCAACTGGGGGTGGTGTCTAACCTCTGGATATGGCCTCTATATGTTCTCCCTCCCCTCTGTGGGGTATTTAAGCTAATGTCATCCCTGTTGGGTCCTGGGAGCCTCTTGCTTTCCTGGCATCTGGAACTTTCTGGTAGCTACTCCTAGATCTCCATTCCCCCATTGCTACACACTTCTGTTCAATTTCTTGACCCTCTATACTTCTTCTCCATCTCCTCCCACACAGAATGGTACCCCCTTTTTATTCCTCTCCCTCTCTTCTCCCCAATTCCTCTACACCATCTACATCTCCTTATTATTTTGTTCCCCCTTCTAAGTAGTACTGAAGCATCCACACTTCTTGAGTTTCATATGAGCTGTGAGTTTTATCATGGGTATTCTTAGCTTTCTCCCAATACCCACTTACTCAGTACATACCATATGTGTTCTTTTGTGACTGAGTTACCTCATTCAGGATGATATTTTCTACTTCCATCCATTTGCTTGTGAATTTCATGACATCATTGTTTTTAATAGGTGAGTAGTAATTCATGTGTAAATGAATCACATTTACACTATGCGATTTCTGTATCAATTTCTCTGTTGAGGGACATCTGGGTTGTTTCTAGCTTCTGGTTATTACAAATAAGGAGGCTATTTATTTATTGCATGTGACATTGCTATAGATTGGAGCATATTTTGGGTATATGCTCAGGAGTGGTATAGCTGAGTTCTCAAGTAGTACTATGTCCAATTTTTTGAGGAACTGCCAGACTGATTTCCAGAGTGGTTGTACCAGCTTGCAATCCTACCAGCAATGGAGGAGTGTTCCTCTTTTTCCAGATTCTCTCCAGCATCTGATGTCACCTGAATTTTTTATCTTAGCCATTCTGACAACCATAAGAGAACTTCTGGAGGAGTCACCATCTCTGACCTGAAGGTCTACTATAGAACAATAGTTATAAAAACCAAGTGGTACTGGTACAGAGACATGCAGGTAGACCAATTGGATAGAATTGAAGACCCAGAAATGAATCCACACACCTACGGTCACTTGACCTTTGACAAAGAAGCTAAAACCATCCAGTGGAAAAAAAGACAGCATATTCAACAAATAGCACTGGTCTAACTGGCTGTCGGAATATAGAAAATTGCAAATTGACCCATTCTTATCTTCTTGTACAAAGTCCATGTGGATCAAAGACTTCCACATAAAACCAGATACACTGAATCTATTAGAAGAGAAACCAGGAAAGAGCCTCAAACACATCAGACAGGGGGAAAGTTTCTGAACCAGAAGAACGCCAATGGCCCAGGCTCTAAGATCAACTATAAACAAATGGAATCTCATAAAATTGAAAATTTTCTGCAAGGCAAAGGACACTGTCATCAGGACAAGATGGCAACCTACAGATTAGGGAAAAATCTTTACCAATCCCACATCTAATAGAGGGCTAATATTCAATATATACAAATAACTCAAGAAGTTAGACTCAAGAGAACCAAATAACCCTATTAAAAATAGGGTACAGAGCTAAACAAAGAATTCTCAACTGGGGAATCTCGAATGGGCAAGAAGCACCTAAAGAAATGTTCAACATCCTTAGTCATCAGGGAAACGTAAATCAAAACAACTCAATGTCACACCAGTCAGAATGGCTAAGATCTTTGGAGATTTTATACATGTATACAAATACAATGTCTTTAGAACATATTTACCCCTCACATCCCTCACATCCCCCTCCCAACTTCATTACCACTTCTTCCTATTTTTTTTAATAACCTAGCTAAAAGCAGTTGTGCTGCCTATATACCCAGTGGTATAGGGCTATTCTCTTGGGCACAGTTAACCTACCAGAGGTCATGTCCCCCCTAAAACCTAACTTTCTCCACTTCAGCAGACACCGGTTTCAGATGGCTCCTCAGTTAGTGGCTGGGCCTTGGTACCTATCCCCACTTCATCTCTGCTGGAATATTGCTGGCTTCATCTTGTATGGGTCCTGTGCAGATCACTAGAACTGCTGTGATTTTTTTCTTTGACTTCTTGCTCCTTTTACTTAACAGCATGCTGCTGAGACTATCCACATAGACACACAGAGTTGAGATTATTTCTTCTCATTGCTGTAGGGTACCTCAGCACACATGCCATTGCTTACCTTCTGCTCAGTTGCCTATAAAGAAGGTAATTGCTTTCCAGCACTGTGTGTGGTTTTCATGAGAAGCAGCGCTTGATGTCTTATAGCAGAATGCTCAGCTATATTGAACAATGTTAATGTTTTACATCACTCGCTACATTTTTTTTTTCCTGTAAAAGTGAATGACAGTGCTCCTTTTTATTACATCCTTGGGCAAATTTTTAATTTTTGCCTAAGTGGATAAATGTAAAATCATATTTTTTAAACTAACACTTCCCTTATGAATAATGAGTAGTCTATTTAAGCTTATATCTTTATTCAAATGTTCTTTTCTATTAAAATCATCGCTCATATCTGTCCATTTTAATTAGATCAATTTTATTAATTCATAGAATTTGCATAATGCTTAGACATTAGCTTCTTAGTTTAGGTGCTCAAAATAGCTTCTCTTGGTTGTGGTTCCTTTATATACACACACTTGGGCATCTTTTAAGATTTAATCTTTTACGTTTATGTATTTTTATTGTGTACCTGGGTGTAACAGTATGTGTATCGAAATCAGAAGATAGCTTGCAGGAGTCAGTTCTATTCTTCCATCACGTTGGCCCTGGGTATCAAAGTCAGTTTCTCATGCTTGGCAGCAAGTGTCTTTACCATTTTGCTGGCTCTTAGATATCTTCACATAAACACAATATTCCACAATATTCCATAATTTTATATATAAAGTTACCTCCTTTATGATTTTTTAGAAAAGTTTTGAATGTCACTTTGTTTTTTACTTTATTATTAAGCTTCTCTTATGCTGGAGGTATGTATGAGATAAAGTACCAATTACACAGTTTAATTAGGATAGTCTAATAATTCCACTTAGTGTTCTTCAACTTGGACTCAGTTTTCATGACATGGTCTGTCTCTGGAGTCAGTTGTTTTACATTAGCCTTTACCACTCTGTAACTACCACCTTGAGCACTCAGCATAGATTTAAAATGAAGTAATATTGTTCAAAGCAATTCCTGGGGCTGGTTGTTTTTTCAAGAATGTAGCACCTATTTAATGAGTCCTATTAGAACCCTTTTAACTTCCATGTACACGAACACTTTTAGACTTTAAAATCCGTCTTTTCTCAATTCCATCCAAAGAAGAATGAAAAATTATTGGGGACTGTTTTACATCTACAAATAATTGAGGAAAGTGGATTATTTTGTCATATACATTTCCATCACTACAAATATAGTTGGATAATTGAGACTAAAAGTATCTTTAAGAGATTTACTTTTATTTATTTATTTTTATTTTTTTGGATCATGTATATGTGTGTGAATGTAAGCCCACAGAGGCCAGAGAGTATGTCAGATTCCCTGGAACTGGAGTTATAGGTAATTGTGAGCTGCCTGACATGGATGTTGGGAATCAAACTCAGGTCCTCTGTAAGAGCAGCAAGTGCTCTTAACTATGGATTCATCTTTCTAGCTCCAAAAGTTAAACTATCTTTAGGTGAGATTTTGTAATATTTGGAATATACATGCCATTTTTAGCATTTATTCACCGATTCCTCAATTTTTTTTTTGCTAGTGTGTAACATTACTTGATTGCTTTTTCTTTGATTCTGAGCCATTTATTATTATAGTGCAGAAGTGAAATAAACTTTCCTATATTGCTATTATATTCAGTAAATTTCCTAAACTACTCATATTTTATTCTGGCCCTGTATTTTATTGTGATAAGTATGCTTCCTAAGTCTGCTACCCTCTTAACTTTTGAAGTGCACAATAACGCATTACTAGGCATAGATTCATCATTTTATTATGGCTCTCTGAAGTTGTATCCATGTTGTTTAATCAAAGCATTGTGATTGTTAGTTGGCAATTGTATTAGTGAGCTTTTTGTTACTGTGGCAAATAGTCAAGAAAAGTTGTTTAGAGAACTAGTCAGTACGTTAGCTCATACATTCATCCCGTGATCCCTGTGCTAATGTGGATAGGCCAAGCATCATAGTAGAAGATAAATTTGACTGACAAAAGCTGTCTAATTTATGATAGATAAGATAGGCAAAGAGTGGGAGACAAGAAGATCGGCAAGGATAATACATACCTCAATACTTTCCCCTAGTAACCTACTTCCTCCAGTTAAGTCCCACCTCCTAAAGTTTCCTTGTCTCCAGAAATAGCACCATGGTCTAGGAACCAAACATGCAAAGCATGAGTCTGGAGGGACACATTTCATCTTCACACCCTAACAGTCACTCCACATTTCTCTCATTGACCCTGAAACAATTACGATTGTATGAATTTCTATATTTTAGATTACCGCACATATGTAGAACAGTTCAGCATGTCTCCTTCTGTGGTTTGCTCAGCATAATTTTCTCAAAATTGAACCACATTGACATATTATAGGATTCTCTTTTTTCTTAAAGATACAGTGTTTGCATCTATCAAATTTTCTTCCTGAAAGTTTGCAATGCTTCCCCCATGTGGCTATTGTGAATCTTGTGGCAACACTAAGTATTGGAATTTCTTTGAACTACTGATTACAATGCCTAGAGGTAAGTTGTTGGATCAAGAGGTGGTTGTACTTCACTTGGTTTGTGAATTCTCCCTGCAATTTTTTATGGTAATGGCAGTATTTTGCTTTCTTACCAAGTCATTACAAGGGTTCCATTGGAACCAAAAACTTATCAACAATTAATATCTGGTTTCCTTTAAAAAACAACTTTTTTTTATAATAATTCACAATTGTACACAATGTATTGGGGTCACATTCACACACGCCTACAGCATATTTGCTGGTTTCCCTCTCACAGTTTTTTTGGATGCCCATATTCTTCCTGAATGAGTATCTCTGGGAAAATCAAACCAGTGGTTGAAAAGTGGCTCAGCTATGAAGAAAAGATGGCTTAGCAATTAAGAGGGCTCTTCACCTTTCCAGCCAGTGAATTTCTCTTACCAGCTCCCAGGTAGAGTGACTTCCTTCCACCTGCCTGTTACTCCAGCTCCAGGGGACCTGATGCCCTCTTCTGTGCTCTGCAAGCACTGCCCTCATGTGCACAAACCCACACACAGATTCACAAATGTACGCATCATCAACTAAAAGGAAGAGAGTGTTTTAAGAAATCGTGCTAATTTTTCAAATAGGAAACGCTAGCTTACTGTGAATTTGAGCTGTTTTTTTTTTTCCATAATTTCTCCTGGGACTAAATATCATATCGTATACTTGTACACCCATTTTGGTATCTTCCTTGTATCCTGTTTATTTCTTGATGATCTTGAATTCTGTGACGAACGGTGATTTGTCTTACTTCCTCGGGCCTTTTTCTTTTAGTGTTCTCTTCTTGTTTTATTGTGAGGACAAGGGCTGTCCTGTCTTCATGCAGGGGAGTAGGATGCTGACTCTGACCTGGGAGGTTGTTATCCTTTATCAAGGGTATCAATTAAGATCCCCTTAGGTGATAAAACAGCGTCAGACTTTCATGCGTCAGCATTCACTTCTCGCTCCGTGACAGACTGTCTCGGTGTTGGTGCGGATGTTCTTTTACACACAATCCCCTAGTCACTTCCATCCTGTGGGACTCACTCCTCGGAGTCCAAGTCCATTTGGCTGCAGATGACAGACAGAGTACATCAATCACAATACAGAGTTTTATGGTCAAAATACGGAACTGCTGCACATCTCTTGCATTTTAATTCGACCTCATGGTCATGTCTAGCTGCAGTAGAGTCCCAATAGGCCATCAAGTTCTGTGCTTGGGTAAGAGGAAACAAGAATTTAAAAAAACTCCCTAGCAAACTCTCTCATAGCACCTTGAGAAAAGTGACCTTCCAGTCTTTGCTTTCTGTGTATAAATGAGTCTGTGGTTTTCTTCCTTTTGTTTTCAACTATCTGCTGGGAGAACATTGGGTGCTCTTAACTTCTGAACCTTCTCTGCATCAGTCTTTAACTTTTGTGTTTGTGTAAACAATGATTCTGGCCAGAAATATGCTCATGTCTTTGGTTTTGTTGCCAACAATAAATTAGACTCACAAAATTATCTAGGAATTTACATTTCTTACAAATCTCACTGTAGTGGAATCCGTCCATTTTTAAAATTGCCTATTTCTTTGATTATGAATCCGTATTTGTAAGTGTAATTAAGCGACAGAATCTGACTCCAGGAACCTCCCTAAACCTATTTATTCACATTCATAATTTATATTTTTTCTAGTAATTAGTTTTACATAAATATGTTGTAATATTTTTTTACATATTGCAAAGTATACTAGCAGCTAAGCCGGAGGACATCAGGTCTATCCATGAGAGTCAAATGGTGGAAGGATTTTTTCCTTACCCACTTCTGAAATTCTCCTCTGACCACTTCACGAAATTTACCGATCTTGACTGTATGTTTCACTATGCTTTGGTCATCTGTTCTGACTGACTATTATAACCCAGAGCACAAATCTTTTTCTCTGGAGTCTTTCTTGCCACACCTTCTACTCTTAGACTCCCATGAAATGATGGAGGTTTTACTGATAGGCCAGTTATTGAGAAATGTTGGTTTCCCATGTCTTATGATACAAATCATGTGATTGCTTGTGTACCTCCATGTGATAAGGATTTGATTTGAGGGTTTCCTGCTGGTCCGGAGTTCCCTTGTGGATAGAAGCAGCCAGAGGACTCTTGACTTGCCAAAGCACTTTGTGTGCAGACCCACCTTTCAAAGTGCTGCCTTTCCACAGTGCCTTTGCTGTTCAAAGCCTTCCACAACTAGACTTCTCTGTCCCATCCTGGGGCTATCAATGATGGATCTTCCTAAAGGACAGTCATTTTGTAGAACTCTGCTTGGCCCTGAGTAGCTGCTCACCTATAAAACCCCGCTGTCTGCACCTACATTGCTCAGCTCTGGAAGCTGAAACCCTCTATCTCTCTAAAACCCTTGGGTATCTTTGACTTTTATTTTACTTTTGTATTTGCCTGTAGCTAACTTAAGGGTTTTGTTTTTGTTTTTATTCTTTCCTATAAGATATTAAGATATGGTGAATTGAACATGTGCTTGCTTCCCCAATAATTATGTGGGTTCACAGTACACTAGAAATAGGTATAATAAACGTGTTTGACCTTTTTATTTTTTTAGTTATCATTCTTTAAAAATATTTTCTATTGAACAATCAGACACATAACACTGAAACCTTGGTCTAGTTTCTGAACCTTTTCTGTAGTTTTTCTTTCACCTTAAATATTTGACCTGGAGGAGGTACTTTTAAGTGAACATTTGTCTAAATGGTGCAAGTAAGGAGTGCGTGGCATGCACCTCAGCTTCCACTTCTGCAGTGTCTGCCCTGGCCTCGCAATGGAATTCAAAGACTTCTCAGATCAGACAAAGCTTTCCCCACCTTCGTTCTCTCTTCCCTACAGCAGAGAATTCAGACTAATAAATAGAATTATAGAAAGACTTTTGCTGCAGGAAAAGATATTTACAACACAGAAAAGGAGATGCATTATGAAAAACGAGACATCAGCCTTTTATAACTGTTGCAATAATGAAATAAGGTAATTTGGAGTGACAGTACCAGACAAAGAATATATGGCATTTCAAGTCTGGAGTAGGTCACACAGCATGGTGTTGAACCTTTTAAGATTTGATCAGCTGGTTAAACAGAGGCACAGCTTCTGTTGTGTATTATTCAGTAATCAAGAAATAAGTATTACATTCCAACATGGTATCTCAGATTTATAGAACTAGAGGGTCTCAAATAATATATAATGTACAAACCACTCCAAAATTCTAACATATATCTCATGTTGATCCAGAACCATACAGTCATAAACTAATCTAGTTTGTAATATGAGTTATGGCACCCTGTGCTCCCTATGTGTGTGTGTGTGTGTGTGTGTGTGTGTGTGTGTGTGTGTGTGTGTGTTTCACTCTGTCTGTGCATTGAGGGTGGGAGAAGCTGCATTAAGGTGTTAAAGGGACTATCTTTTAAGAACTACAGCCAATACACATAGAGAGGAGGATGGAAGGAAGAAAATGGAAGAATGAGAGAAAAAGAAGCAGAGGTTAGCTGAAGGTGTATGTGTGTGTGTGAGAGAGAGAGAGACAGGAGAGAGAGACAGAGGCTGAGAAAATGAATTCAAAGTCATTTCTACTCTCTAAAATTACAGGCTTGACTTTGTAAATCCAAGGTTAAGAATTAATGGTGCTTCTCAGTTGTAGAACATGATGAGGTAGCCATTCCTCATCTTCCAAGTCACTACCTTGTCCTAGGCTTTGAATATCAGAGTGAAGGCAATTCAGCAGCATAATGAATATTGAGTCTTGTGGGGAGGTATCAATCACTACCCAGTGGAACTGTGGCAGCTCCATCCTTCCTTCCTTTCTTTTTCCTTCCTTCCTTCCTTCCTTCCTTCCTTCCTTCCTTCTTTCCTCCCTCCCTCCCT
>NW_022196891.1:18689447-18698465 GCF_008632895.1 Mastomys coucha
TCCCTCCCTTCCTCCCTTCCTTCCTTTCTTCCTCCCTCCTTTCCTCCCTCCTTTCCTTCCTCCCTCCCTCCCTTCCTCCCTTCCTTCCTTCCTTTCTTCCTTCCTTCCTTTCTACCTCCATATCACTTACATTTCAGACACGAAACCTGGGAGGAACAATATGCCACATACAATGCAAAGTTTTAGTAGCATACTGTTATTGTTCCCCCTTTTTTACACCGTATCCATAACAAAACAGATTGACTATATAAATGCATTATTTGCATTAGCATGAGGAGGTTTGGCTGTTGTTCAGCGTGCTATTCTGCTACATTTTATCTCAACAGAGCAGAGTCAGAATCACAATGTTCATGTAGACAGCTAAGAGAGACCCAAAGTTCCCTTCTTTGTTGCTAACAGTTGCTTCCTTCAGAATAAGAATACTGTGGCCAGTGAGATGGCTCAGTGGTTAATGATACTCGCTGCCAAGGCTGATCCTGAGTTCAATTCCTGTCCTCCACATAGTGGAAGGAAAAAAAACCTGACTCCACAAGTTGTCCCTGAGCTCCACATGTGTTCCATAGCACAGTATACACACACACACACACACACACACACACACATACATACAGTTAATTTATCAATTAAATGTAGATAAAATAGTAAAGATAAATAGAAAAATTGATGAATAACAGTGCTGTAGGTTGAGTTTCCTTCACTCAAAATCAGTGAATCCAGAAGTATTTCAGGCTTTGTATTATTTCTGGATTTTGGTGCATTTGTGTATGATCACCTGGACCTCTAGTTACAGGCAGCTGTGAGTGGCACAAGGTGGGTTCCAGGAACAGAACTGGGGTTCTCAGGAAGAGCAATGCACACTCTTAACTGATAAGCACTCTCTCTATCTATTGTATCCCATTTACCATGAGAGAAGATGGGCAAAATAGTTAATAACAACCCAAGTGAGTACAGTGTCTCCCTTGTAAACTGATACCATTGATGCTGTCTCAGAACCGTCACAAATATGTGAGTTTCTCGATAAGAATAAAGCTGATGCTAGCTCAGGTAACACCTATCTTTAATCCCAAAACTCTGGAGCCAGAGGCAGGAAGATCTCTTGAGTTTGAGGCTAGGCTGGTATACATAGTGAGACCTTGTCTCAAAAATAGTGTTAATAGTATGACTTACACTGAACTCCATATACAGTGGGGAATCTTGTTCGATTTCCCTAGTTATTTGAAGTGAAAAATTAAGGAACAGAAGGGATAATATGACTCATTCTTGGGAACCACTTGTTAGGAAAAAGACTGTTCTATTTCCACTAAATTAGAAATGACTAGAAAGTGCTGCTAGAGCTACAAGAATAGAGAAGTCTGGAACATTGGTTCATCATTAGACTGTCCAGAGGTACTGATGTGGAACTCCAGTTAGAAGCTAGGACTGACAGTGCTTGCTTGTAAATCATTACCAGGGAAGTGCCAAACAAATAACACGAGGGAATCAGAGATGAGCAGATGGTAGAGGGAACAACCTTGGAATTAATCCAGCAAATATTTATCCAACTTGCACATGTATCAGGATATCAACAAAGTGGAGAGAATAGGCAGAGGGTCTGTCTCTCATGAGAAATGTGGCTGCTGTCCCAGTGGAGGGAGGGAGAAAGACGTGGGGACACATAAAGAAGATGGCTGTCCAAAGAACAAATGATTCACGAGTTATAGTCAAAGGAAGGAAAGGCCGGTACCAAGGTTTTATATTGTCTTTAACTTGACAGGTACTAAGGAGACAAGAATCTGGGTGTGTCTGTAAGTGAGTTTCTAGTCTGGCATAACTGAGTTGGGAAGTTCCACTCTGATATGTGTGCCACCATACTATCTGTTGGGGGTATAGGGTGATTAAAAAGGACAAAACAAGCCGAGTGGCAGTATGTGTTTGTCTCTGCTCCCTGACTATGGATGCCCTGCAATCGGATACCTCACCTGCTCCTGTTGCAATGGCTATTAATGATATCTTCTTAAACATGAACTAAAATAAACCCTTCCTGCCAGGTGTGGTGGTGTAGGCCTTAAATCCTAGCACTCAGGAAGCAGAGGCAGGGGTATCTCTTGAGTTTGACAAGGCCAGCCTGATCTACAGAGCAAGTTTCAAGACAGCCAGGGCTACACAGAGAAACCCTGACTCACAAAATCAACCCCCAAACTAGCCAATCAAACATCACCATCCTTATTTAAGTTGCTTTTGTTGGGTTTTTTGTCATGGCAATGTGAGAAGTAGTTAAGACCCAGATCCAGCCCTTGTCACTTGTAGTATGGAAGCTGTGGTGTTGGTAAGTTACTGAGCCTCCAATTTCCCATTGATATAAGGGGAAGATAGTTATTGTGATGATTAGATAAATAACATAGATTAAATCTTCAATTGCAAACACTTAATCCATGCCACTTTCTTCATCATGCCTTCATAGAATCTTTATTACTGAAGAATATGAGAACAAATGCCATATGCCTCTGATAGGTTGGTCTAGCATACTACCCAGAGCTGGTAGTGCAAAATTCCAAGCTTTTCCTGTGCCTCAGGAGGATGTATGCTGATCTCTTCAGCCACTTCATAGCCCCTTTTCTCCTGTGTGCTCTGCTGGTTCAGGTAAGATGGGTATGTGTGTGTGTATGTGTGTGTGTATGATGTATGTGTGTGTGTGTTTGTGTGTTTGTGTGTGTGTTTGCATAATTCTGGGGTGTGGAGAAAGAGATAGGAGAATTAGTATGGTTCACTGGCCAGTCAGTTTGGACATTCTTTTAATAAAAGACCCTGTTTCAAGGAATAAGGTGGAAAATGACCGAGAAAGATATTCTATATTGAACTCTGACCTCTACAGACATGTGTACACACTTGTACAACATATTAGTTAGTGTTCTCTAGAGTCACGAACTTATGTGTAGTCTCTATATAGTAAGGGAATTTGTTATGATGACTTACAGTCTGTAGTCCAACTCCCCAACAATGGTCAGCTGTGAATGGAAGTCCAAGGATCTAGCAGTTGCTTAGTCCCACAAGCCAAGCAGATGAAGAGGAACAAGTCTTTCTTCTTCCAATGTCTTTATGTAGGTCTCCAGCAGATTGAAGGTGCATACTACCCCACCTGGATCTGGGACTTGCTTTGTCTCAGATGACCTTGAACTCAGAGATCTCCTTGCTTTAGTCTCCAAGGTCTCCATGCCAAGATCCAGGTCAGAGACTTGTATCTTCCAGCCTCAAGATCAGAATCACAGGTGAACCTTCCAATTCTGGATTGTAGTTCGTTCCAGATCTATTCAAGTTGACCACCAGGAATAGCCATAACATACATCACACCCAAACACACATGCACACCCAAACATGTACTCACATGGACACTAAAAATTACTTTCTAAAATATAAGAGAATTAAGTGTTCTAAAATTACCCCTCTACAATATAATAGTCTATCAAGTAACTGAACTTATATGATCATACTATTGTTGTCATATTAGTTTAGTTTTTATTGGGTCCTTATACCTCTACCTTCCTTTTGACATATTCCACATTAATCCTTAATTCACCACCACTAGGTAAGAGAGAAAGAAGGTCAGAGGGGAAAGGGGATGTAGATCTGCTTAGATTACTTCTGCTGTTTAGAGGCATTGGGTTTCGTGGGGCAAGTCAAATCTTTGTCCTCAGGATATCTCTAACTTCTCATCAACAACAAAAACAGCAGCCAGGAGCAGCAGAGGAGCAACAGCTCTCCCAGGCTGTCTCGTTTACACCCTCTCAAGAGTCTCCAGAATTAAACTAACTGCAGCTGTCAAAGATCACACTCCTGGTAGTGCACAAGGCAGATTATAAGCACCTGCTCGGAAGCAGCCTCTTATCTCACATCTGAGATTAAGACAAAGGCATTCACAAAGCATAACTGGGATTTAAAAGAAACCAAAATTCTTACTGCATACTATGGTTCAGAGAGCTTGTGTTTTAGAGGCAGATAAGTGTGGGTCAAACTTGGTCTTACCATGGATTAGTTATATGACTTCGGTTAGGTCAGGTACCGGTCCTGAACCTTGACTTCATCTTCTGTAGTGGTGGACACTATTAACTATGACAGCTCTTGTGAGACTAAGAACAGAACTCAGCAGACAAAGGGACCATTTTAAGAAAACTAACTCCACTTCTTGATTCCTCTGCCTTTCCTACAAGAACATCCCTTTCAGAATATTCTTCACTCTGTATGTTCTGTTGTCTGGCAACATTTTTCTTTAAGTCTCTTTACTTCTAACTTAATGTCTTTGTGGCACTATCGTAGTGCCAAAATGGCTCTCAAAAACTATCTTTGTAAGTCATAATTTAGCCTGTGACTTTGTCTTATTGAAAAGTATTATCTCCACAGAATATGCATGAATAATATCCTGGATAAGTTATTTAAAAATATTAATACATTTCTAGTGAGTTGTTGATACAGGAATGAATCAAATAACGCAGAATAATTGGACCATGAAAATCAAAGCATAGTTAGTTTAAAAAGCAATTCTAAATGAAGACTGTTTTCATATCTGTTGGCTTCAGGAAGTTCAGGGAAGGAAGATGTGGTCTCAAGTTTGAGAGAAGAGAATCATCCACCACTGCAAGGGCACTTATATCAAAGGGACATTTGACTGTGAATGTGTATAATATGTAATTAATGAATGAAGTACTAGCATCAATGGATACTTGATTTCTTTTATATCCACAGGGGTTTAAACTGGTATGTTTAAATTGATAGGAATACATCTTTAAAAGATTGCCCTTGAGTAAATGTGATGTTTCTCGGGAGTTAAGGCCCTCCTGAGGAATAAGAATAGACAGTGTGGCTCTTGGCTGTTAGCACTCACTCACGTGAGCATTTGAGATCTGTGTCCTTCTGTTCTCTGGTGCTCCGTCTGATGTTTATCTTTACAGACATGAGACACTACTTTCTAGGCTTGCAGTCTCTATGTTAGCTTGTGTAGCACAGTTGATTGAACCACAAGTCACTTTGTGGAGTTGCTTCTGGGTCATGGTGGTTTTTTGTGACAGAAGCTGCCTGCGGGGCTATAGGACTTCTTGGACATCACAGTAGAAAGTAAAATGTGAGCCTTCTTTGCATTTAGGGGGCTTTTGTGTGTGTGTGGTGTTATTCTGACCTAAGCTTGGGAGAGGTGTCACTAAAGTTGTCAGGGTCGGAGGGAGCTGAAGCCCTGGCAGTCACCCATCCTCCAGAGGCAATTACACCAAGGGAAGAATCAGAGGAAGATTTACTCAGTGTGGACACAACGACAAGAGGAACAAAGAGGTCTAGTGTCCTCCAAGTCCATTTTTGTCATCCTGACATGAAATTTATATTTAAATAGAAGAACAGGGGGCAGGCATAATTAAGTAGTTTGGGCCAAGATGTAGTCTTGCCTATCATTGAGACTCATCGTTGTCTCAGGCCTAGTTTCTCTTCCAAGATGACTTATCAATGTGTCAGAACTGTACGAAATCTCTTCCTGAGACACACATTTCCTGTCCATCTGGCCTCAGACTTTAGGGTTCTCTTTCTTCCTGCAGGAGATTCCTGGGAAATTCCAATTTCTTAGGATCCATTGTCTCAACATTCTGATAAGCACAGGGAGGGGCACACACATTTCTTTAGAATGTCTTCGATCCTGTCATGTCCGTCTCACCTGAGCTAAGATGAAACTGAAGCAGTTTATTACACAAGAGCTTCCTCTACAACCACCTTTCATTCTCAGACAATAGTGCCAGCACATCCTTCTCTATCCACGCTTTTTGTCCTCATTCTTGTTTAATGTCTGAAATCCAAGGCAAAATCTTGACATGCTAAAAAAGAATCTGCTATATATATATACATGTTTCCTGGTGTGATATAAATAGAGTACACCTGTGCTTGCATAAAAATGCAAACCCCATCTCTTCCGGCTTCTAGATCTAACTATTACCAGTTCAAACAAAAGTCACTTCAGACAGAAGGACAAGTTCAAGTCCCACAAAGGAGCAATCAGCCACATGCAGAACATGATTAATGTTCCACAGCAAATGGCCCAGTTTTTCTTCAGCAACTATCCAGCACAAGGGGAAAAAAAAGATTGTTAGATTTTAAAGTTACTAAATAATCAGCTGAGGCATGGGAGCCTTGTCTGGATTCAGAACAAACCAACATGAAAAATCAACCATCAAGAGAACCTTCCTTTGGAAAGCCAAAGAAGTTTGGATTTGCAATGTTTATTTGGAAAACATTAAGGGATTACTATTAATTTGGTTACATATAGGAATGGTGATGTGTTTATGCAAACAAACAATAAACAAAACTTATGGCAAACAACTATTATAGGATTTCTAGGGCTGGGAATATGGTTCACTTGATAGAATAAATTTCTAAAATCTCCAAGACTGGTATTTCATCCTTAGCATTGCATACAACTCAGGTGTGATGTTACATACCTGCAATCCCAACTTTGCTGTTGAGTAGAGACAGGCATATCAAAAATTTAAGGTTCTTCCCAAAGGTTAAGGCTAGTCTGGTATACATGAAACTGTCACAAGATAGGTAGATACATAGATAGATAGATAGATAGATAGATAGATAGATAGATAGATAGGTAGAATTTTAAAATAATAGATAAGGGCTTAGATAGTTTGGTTTGTAATTGAGAGCACTTTTCTCTCTTGTAGAGGACCTGAGTTTGGTTCTTATCACTTGCATAATAGCCCACAACCATCTGTAATTCCCATGTCAGGGGCCCTGACATTTTGTCCTGATCTCCTCCTCCACAGGCACCAGGCATACCCATGGTTTCCATATATACGGGCAGGCAAAACACTCATGCACATAAAGTAAATACATTTAAAACTGAAAAAAAAATAATAATACGTACATGCAGTAAAACAAAGTATTTCTGTAAGAAATATGTAGTAGTATTCATTTTAGTAGAATGAAGTAGCAACCATACATAGACTCTTTCAGCTCTGCTTGAGTTCAGTAATTGCTGGAATTAGCCAGTACTGCCTCCAATCCAATGACAGTACACTATTTTAGTACATTTACTTATGTGGTTGGAGGGGTAGGTAGAGATCAGAGGATCATTTTTCAGAATTTCATCTCATTCCTTTTACTTGTTCAGATATTTTATTTTCTTAAATTAGTACATAGAATCTTTTTTTTTTTTATTTTGTTTTTTCGAGACAGAGTTTCTCTGTGTAGCCCTGGCTGTCCTGGAACTCACTCTGTAGACCAGGCTGGCCTCCAACTCAGAAATCCGCCTGCCTCTGACTCCCAAGTACTGGGATTAAAGGTGTGCACCACCACTGCTTGGCATTCTAGAATCTTAATAAACATGAATAAACCATTACTGTTCACATCATCAAATGTTTACCACATGTTACAGTTTACCATATACGGTCTTATTGCTAATGTCCTAAACACCAATTTTGAAAGTTGAAGCTTTGCAGCTATTTGGCTGTAGTATATTCTCTCAACTAAGAAGTACATAATTAGTATATAAAAGGTTGAGGCAGAACATTGAGGTGAATTACCTTTTGGGAATAAAATCTTTATTTTCAGAGCCATTACTGCCATAGACAGGCAGATAGGCAGCAGCACAGGGGTTTCTTAGGAGAGATTGGACTGTTATGGCAAAGTAGGGGGGATCCCTTCATGTACACTTTCTTTTAAAAGTAGTGAAGACATTCTAAGCCAAATGACTGACTAGTCTCTTATTACATATGTTTTCAGTCAGGCAGTCTGATTTCTGACTGGAATCTGTATGTCAAAATGCTGTAAGGGTAGAGACAACAAGAATCTAGAAAATTTAGTTGGGCGAGGGTGTCCAAAAATTGCACGACCTTGGCTAACGATATCGCAGGGAGATGCACAAAGTTTTATTGTTTTATTAAGGAATCAACAGATGTGGAAAGATTGGGATTCCTTATATAGAAAAAGATATCAATCTTTTATTTCCTTTACAGTTTTTTACCCTAGAGTTCGACCCTGACATAAAGAGAACTTCTGAAACAAAAGCCAATTCCCAGGTGCCATGTTCATTCTGGTTGCCCTTCATGCTTGTGCCCTTGCACAATGGAGGGCAGCATAAAGAACCTCTTCAGGTTTACTGCAACTGCCCAAGTCAGGAATGTACAAGAGAAGAAGGTAATGGGATACCATAGATAAGCCTGCTGACCATGTTGCCACCAAAAGAGTGGGGTAAGTTGGGGACATGCTCTTCTGAGAATACTGTTCTCTCCTTAGTGATGTGCCAAATTTGATGAGTGTGGGTGTCTTAGAATTTGATGGAAGTCTTTTCTGTCACATCAGGTTGACTTAGATTTAGATATAGGATCTCAGAAAAATTGATGACCACAAAAGCCAGCCCAAGCCAGTAGCACATATATTCTTACCTCCAAATTCCAAGAATGAGATTCATGGATCACAGAGGGTGGGTTTCGGAGAGAGCAGACAAATACAGCACCTGCATAGCAGAGTCCTGGATGCGTAGCAGAGTCCTGGATGCATAGCAGAGTCCTGGATGCATAGCGGAGTCCTGGATGCATAGCAGAGCCCTGGATGCATAGCAGAGCCCTGGATGCATAGCAGAGCCCTGGATGCATAGCAGAGCCCTGGATGCATAGCATAGCCTGTATCCATAGCCTGAATCCATAGCCTGCATCCAGGAAATAGGATGGCACTGAGCTTCTGGTCTCAGGGCTTTGTTTGTTTGTTTGTTTTTAAGAATGTATAGCAGAACCTGGGGTGAGGACTGGGGAGGAGGAAGAGCTGTAAGTCCAGTTGGCCCAACTATAGGGTTCTGGATTCCTGCCTATCCTCAGGTTCAGTCAGATCCTCACAGACAGCTTCCAAGCAAGGGTGAGAGAACAAGAAAGCAGCATTACTGTCCTCCAGCAAGAACATTGGGACTGCTGCTGCTAGAGGTCCAGGACTTCCTGACCAGTTTCTTTCTTCCTTCCTTCCTTCCTTCCTTCCTTCCTTCCTTCCTTCCTTCCTTCCTTCCTTCCTTCC
>NW_022196891.1:18698500-18714070 GCF_008632895.1 Mastomys coucha
CTTTCTTTCTTTCTTTCTTTCTTTCTTTCTTTCTTTCTTTCTTTCTTTCTTTCTTTCTTCCTCTCATTAGTTTCTGTTTTCTGGGTTTTGTTCTAGGTGTTGTTAGTGGTTGCGGTGTTATTGTTGTCATCATTACTGTTGTTGCTATTGTTGTTGTTGCTGTTGTCATTGTTGTTTTTATCTCACCTTACCATCTGCTGGCTCACATCATATTAGAAGTAGCTTCCTCTGGGTTCCAGAGTACACGGCCCTCAAGCATAATATCCAGCTCAGGCTTCCTTTTATTTCCCGAAGTCTAACACACACGTGGTCTCACAGGGTGTTTACTTTTCTACATTACTTGCTTGAGCCCTTAGGTCCCTAACCCTTAGGTCATTCTGAACCTATCTGGCTTTAGTAGCACCTTTTAGTAACTCCAGGAACATGTAGTGAAGAACTGCAGGTGGATAAGCACATGAATTACATGAAATGATTAGAAGAGGCAACAATGTCCGTTTTCATTGCTCCCATTATCTATTTATGTGTATTGAGACAAATCTGCGGCCCTCACACAAAGACAGTGGGCAGGCAAGGACGGAAAGGCAAGAAGCTTTCCTCTCTGCCCCGTCTTCTTACTAGAAAGTGTGGAGCGGGTGAGGAGTATATAACCAAATTAAAACGAAACCAGACACAAGGTAATTCAGGCTTGGGAGGACACATACACCCTTTCCCACCCACCCCGATAGATCATCCTAGTCTCTCAGTGATAAAGAAGGTATTCCTGTGGGAGTAGATAAGAGTTAAGGCTTAGAAACCTTACATGAGCAAATGAGACTAGAAAAACTGGTTTGATGTAAAGACAACAGATCAAACTGTAATGGAGAATATGGGGGTTCAGTGGGGACAGGGGGATGGGGAGATAAAAACAAAGTGGGGACCAGTCAACCTAAAGGAAATGTGTATGAAAGTCTGGTTAGAAGCATGTCTAGACTCTAAGCAGTAATGACTCTTCTTACTGGCCCATGAGCAAGCGAGTGGAAAGTGGTCAGCCTCAAATGGACATTTTTATTGCATACTTCCTCAACAAGGTGAAAGCAATACACTGGAAGAGAGGGCAGGGATATTTTAAGAGCCAGATGTTGAAGAGGATGAGGTGAAATGGTGTCATCTGAACAGGCAGGGTGGCTCCACTTACGAGCTCACAGTAGCTGTGGTTGCCTGAACAAGACCCACACAAGAGCAATCCAGTTGACACTCCAGTATAGACAGGAACAGGGCTCGTGAAACCTCCCCAAGCTGAGGAGCTCTTGGCTGTTGCTGGTTCCTGGGGGACTTCTTCAGGTGTGTGGCCTCTGGTCAGTAACCCAAGCTCGAACCAATGTCTCCATACACGTGTGTATATAGGCAGTACTTTTAGTCCCAGTGAGTTACAAGAAAAACCTACATAATTTTAGGGGAAGCATTGAAGATAGGCATGTGAAGTGAATGTGATATATATTATAATATAATCAGCTATAAAATTATTAAAGAAAGAATGCCCCCTAGTGAACCTGTTTATTGGTAAGCTAATTTAAAAAATAGTTTTTGAAATTAAAATATAATTACATCATTTTCTCTTTTCTCTTTTCTCTTTTCTCCCTTCAATCCTTCCTCTGATCATGCCTCACCCTATCCTCTCTTAAATTGGTGGTCTCTAACCTCTTCCTTTAATATTTGTGGCAGATATATATGTATATATATATATGTATATATATGTATACATTATATATGTATGTGTATATATGCATGTATACACACATATATTAAATATAATAAATATATAATGCATATATATTTATATATAGAGAGAGAGAGAGAAAAGAGAGAAAGAAAGAGAAACATAGAGAGACAGACAGACAGACAGATAGACAATGTGCTTAGTTTGTGTAATGTCACTTGTATGTATATGATTTTAGGGGTGACTACTTTGTATTCAATAACCAATAGGGAAAACTATGTTCTCTTTTTCTTAGCAGCCCTTAGTTGTGTTCAGTTATTTTTCAGTGGTTGGACACTGTGTGATTTTTTTCTATGTTGTTAGGTCTATTGCTGTCGTCTTTGTTAAGGTCCTGCTGGTGAGACTGAGGGTGTAGGTTCCTGACACTTGTAGGAGATACAATGTTCCAGTTGCTATCCTGTTCCTCTGGCTCTTAAAACCTTTCTGACCCTTGTTATTAGAGGTCCTATGAGCCTTTCATGAAGGAGCTGTGCTGCAGATGGGTCGAGTAGGGCTAGGTACTATAGGATCAGTTACCCCGCAGATGGATCTTCTAGGGCCAGGTACCGCAGGATCACTTGTACTACAGATGGATCAGCTGGGGCTGTGTTCTACAAGATCCGTTGTTCTCTTTTATCGTTGCCTGTAAAGGTCTCCATCTGTTGCAATCTAGTTTCTTTGTTGAGGGGTAAGAGGTACACTTATCTGTGGGCATGAGTATAAATATTCAGAATACAGCTAGGCACTGTGCTGTAAGCTAATTTTGAAAATAAGAATATAATAAAAGTCAAAGTGAAAACGGGTGGGCCCATGATTCGTTTTAAGGGCAGGAGTGTTTGGGGTGAGGAAAAGCTTATTTTTAAACAAAAACATCTGCAGCTCCCCACAGTCATAGACACTGTGGCATATGGCTTTAGAAGGTTAGTTAATGTTTCACTTTCTGACAGTAATGCTTGTTTGCTGACAGTTGGAGCTCCATCCTAAAGACAGGAGCAGAGACACTTTAAACTTTTTATTAAACTTGCTAGCTATTTACCTTGGTTTGCTGTTCTTCTGTATCCTAATAATTTCACTTTCTAACAACAGAGAATTATGCTTGGATAATATTTCTGGAATTATGCTTGGATAAATAAAAACAGTATTAATGTGTGTATGTGTGTGTGTGTGTGTGTGAGTGAGTGTGTGTGTGTGAGACAGGGGGTAGTGCAGTGTGTGCATATATGTGTGACAAATTTCATTTCTTTCCCAAGCCTCTTTCAATCCACTATCTACATACATTTATACAATGACGATTCAAGGGGAAAGAAATCAGGTTGATTAGAGGAACAAAGGAGCCCAATTCTATCTCTTTCATTTTGGCTTTTGGCTGTTAGGTCTTCACTTCTGATGGCTTCATTACGCAGCTTTGTTGTGTGTGTGTGTGTGTGTGTGTGTGTGTGTGTGTGCATAGGTGCATGCTCTCACATTCATGTACTTGCATCTCCTTATCTCTATATATTCCTTTGTACATGCATAAGGGGGTTAACACAAAAGGCAGCCTGAATCTTGGACCGGCCATGGAAGAGACAATGATGATCAATGGTGCATAGGATTGTATCTTTATCTGCACTCTTAGCCATACATAACCTTGAGGAAATTCCCATTCAGTGGAGTCTATTGCTTCAATGGCTTGTCGTTTATACATGAGACACAAGTACATCTGCTAGGTCGGCTAGAAGTCAGACGCTATTGTCTGTCCATGGGAAGCACCTCCCTTGTTTTCTGAGGCAGGTAAACCACTGTACAACTGGAGCTCACCAAAGAGGGTGACCAGCCAGGGAAACCCAGGATCAGCCTGTGTTGACTTGCTCTAGTCTAGAATGACAGCCTTGTGCCATTGCACCTGCGTTGTCTCCGTGGGTGTTTATCTAGGTCCTCATGCTTCTGCGGCAGGCACTTTACTAAGCAGTCCATCTCTCAGCCTCCACTTGCCTTTCAGTTTCTGAGTCTTTGGTGCAGCTGTTTGCATCTCATGGCCCTTCCTGTATTTTATTAATCTTTTTTTTTCTTTTTTTTTTTCTGAGAGAGAGAGTGCTACTATGTAGCTTTGACTGGCCTGGAAGTTTCTCTGTAGATTAGACTGGCCTTGAACCCTTCTTACATTTTTGACCCTGTCTCCAAGGGCACTTAATTATAGATGGCAGCTTCCCTGGCCTCTGTACTGTGGTATTTAGTTAGTGTGGCTTTACAAATTCTTTGACTATTTCCCCCCACACACCTTTTTTTCTTTTTCTTTTTCTTTTTCTTTTTTTTTTTTTTGTGTTTTCATATTCCCAGATGATCCCAGGTAAATACAAATCAATGTGGTTCTGTCAGGACCCAAGGACCGCCTGGTGCTGGAATTCAGCCTTCGCCCAGAGAGCACACCAACTTCCACCAGCCTTGAGCTTACTCAGGCCCTAAAGCTCCCACAGGTGCATCATGTACCAGGTTGCTGATACAGAAAGTCTCAGCCTCCAGGGGTGAGGACAAGTGACTCTGGAGCACTTGGCAGCTGCTCTGTGCAGAAGATTTAATTCACATTGCATAGTAATGCTCCTAAGATGAGCTCCCTGGGGGGGGTTGGGGGGGGTTGTTACCATGCAGGGCTTTCCACAGAGGCTCATTGCTCTGCATGGCAGTGTCTAAGACTACTTAGGAATTCTGCCCTGGCTTCTGTTTCCTCCTGGGAGAGTATCTGCATAAATCGTAGCAGGTGGTGAGGCTATAGAGATGGCTAAGCTGTTTAAGAACCCAGCTCTTACAGGGAGACCCATAGTTTGGTTCCCAGTACAATCACAGCGTGGGTCACAGCTGCCTGTGAGTCCAACTCTTGGATATCTGAAACTACCTTTTGGCCTCATCATGTACTGCATTCATGTGTCCTCATAAACCCTACTCTCATACATATATATGCACAGCGATTTAAAAAAATCTTCTAAACAGGCAAAAGTAAAGACAGACACACAGACCTATCTCACCAGTCTCCAGTTCCTTTGTCACCATACCTGGAAGTTGGTGAAGGAATTCTTATACTTTTAGAGGAAATTTACATATTTCATAAACTAGAGCTCATTGCCTCAGCACCCTAAACCATTTCACAAACCCACGTCCTTCCAGGACGTAGAAGCCAAGGGAGCCTTGGCTTTGAAAACAAAGCCCAGCATAGAGCAATGACTTCCCTTTCTCTAGCTGAGCAGTGCTGGCCTGTGACTTTCTGCATGTGCTCCAGATAATGCCTTTGTATACTTCTGATACTTCTGGACACTTTGAAAGTGTCTATTCACAGCTAGATAGTGCAGAAAGAGAATGTTAAGTGTGGACTTGGGTGATAGCCTATGCTTTAAGAAGTCAGGTTCAGCCGGGCGGTGGTGGCGCACGCCTTTAATCCCAGCACTTGGGAGGCAGAGGCAGGTGGATTTCTGAGTTCGAGGCCAGCCTGGTCTACAGAGTGAGTTCCAGGACAGCCAGGGCTACACAGAGAAACCCTGTCTCGAAAAACCAAAAAAAAAAAAAAAAAAAAAAAAAAAAAGAAGTCAGGTTCAGCCTTTTGTCCCTGACAAACCAATTAAAACAGCCAAAATAATAGTGAAAGACCGAAGGGTAAAACATATTCAGTGTGGGACCCTGCAAGTCTATCTTTGTGGTTCTGATGTAAAGCTGAGATTTAAGTAGGAGTCCAAGGTTATGTATGGCTAAGAGTCCAGGTCAAGGTTCCACATGCCATTGATCCATCATTGCCTCTTCCATAGTGTGGTCTAACAAGCTGCACATCTCTTTATCCTCTAGCTGGTCCAAGATTTAACCTGCCTTTTATGCTAGCATGAGATTCCTAGGGAAAATTCCCATTCCTTGGGGTCCATTGTTTCAATGGACTGATAGCTAATACATGAGACCAAAATGCTTCTTTAAAATATCTCCATCCCTTCCACATTGGCTGGAAGGCTAGCACTAGTCTTCTCTGTTGTTTTGTACTTTGTTCTAGTACTTTGCTTGTTTTGTTACTATTTGGTGAGATGAAGGCCAGTCTCAAAGAGAAGATGGCCATTGCCGTGATCAGGCCACCTTGTCAGAGAAACTGGGGCTAAGACAATGATGATGAGTGAGAGCATCCCTTAAGTGAGACCATCCCATTGGCTTCTATTTAAAAGAGAACCTTTAAATGTCGTGTCAGGATCTTGACAACAGCCATGGGTTGATGGTGCTGGTATCACTGCTTCACCTTGTGGTTTTCCTCATGGTGGCCATATTGAATACATCTCCTCCCTTTGCCTTCCACTGACAGTTATTGACCTGTGGAACCAACTAGCTTATTGGGGATGGATGTTGAGGCTTGGCTTGTTAGGGTTCCAGGACCCAGGCTTGGACCCCATCCAAGCTGGTACTCTAACAACTCATGAAGAATATACCCCTTCCTGTCTGGATCTCACAATGAACTGATGAACACGCACTGCTCTCTCTATGCTTCTGAAGTCACACACAAACTAGAAAATCATAGCATTACCCTTTCTCCTCTGAGGTTTCCTCCTGGCCACCTGACACATTAGCAGTATTGTACAACAGCACACCTCCTCTTTACCAATAACTTCACACACAACTTACTTATCCCATAGATCTCTTTATATTTTAACATATCTAAAATGTTATAAAATCTAGACATTCTGTAATGTATTTTTCTACTATTTATTTATAGGAAATTTGAGTTTCCTTTTTTTGTCACCATCTTACCATTTTTTAAAATGCTGACATTACTGTTTGTTTTTTTTTTTTTTTTTTTTTTTTTTTTTTTTCTGAGTTCTGGTGTTTTTGTTCAGTTGAAATTCTTTTAAGTGCAAATGCTAAGCTCAAAATAGTGAATGTTTATAATGCTGTATCCCCCTTTTCTGAGACAAGCTTTTACAGAGTGGCTATTGGCTACTTCAAACTGTCAAATTGATAGAACACAGAATCATTTGTGAAGAGAACTTCATTTGAGGAATCCTGTAGATGAGGTTGACCCGTGGGCTTGTCTAGGGGCTTATTCTGACTGTTAATTGGTGTGGTAAGATTTAGACCTTTATGGGTGGCAGCATTCTCTAGGTAGGAGGTCATAAACTATTCAAGACAGGAAAAAGCTAGATGAAAGTGAGCAAAAAAGAATCCATTCTTCTCTTCCTGCTCTTGACTGTTGACATGGTATGACTAGCTGTATTGAGCTAGTCAGCTTGACATCCCCTCAGTGTGATGAATTGTGACACAGCCCTATAAACCAAATAAGTCCTTGCCTCCCTAAGTTTGATCAGAGGAACAGAAGTGAAAATAGGACATATTGGTATTTACCTGTATACTTATCATCACTGAGGAACAAGCTCATTTTTCTGCCATTAGCCCCAACTCTGACCGGTAGCAACTCTGGTCTTTGTAAACAGTATGATGGTTTTTGTTTGTTCTTACCCTTGAAACATTATAAATTTTGTGGTTAAAGAACAATAGATTACCCTAGGGGTGTTTAATAAATTAGAGAGGCACAGGAAATATGGCTTTTGCAACAATTTGTCTGTACATATAAATTTTTGAGCTATTGGAAATGACAAGTGGACAAAGGTATCAAAGAGGACAGAGAAGTCATTGGGATAACCCTGGAGAAACACCTGCTTCTACAATGCTAGTGAGGACCAGACCAGCTGGTGACACGAGACAAACCTTCTCCCTGGACCAAACCTTTGGCCTGATGCTTGGATCCTGTTAGGTCGGTTTTAGTTTCCAACAAGCAATTTGACAGTAACAGAGTAAGGTCACACTTTGAGTTACCCAAAGTGACACTCTAAAACCTGAACTCATTTCATAGATCTCGTATGCTATTCCTATCGTTTCACTCATGGTCCATATGAAAAATGAATGAAGGCAGAGAGTTCCTGCCCTGCGGAGGAGAGCCCCTTCCTTCTCGCAGATCACAGGTCAACTGTCCACATTAATTAAGACTCCCAGCACAGTGCATATTGTCATGAACATGTGTGGATGAGGTTCAACAGGGAAAGATCACAAGCAAGAGGGCAGACGGAATCACTGAAGCTCTAATGAGAGATGTACAAGCCCTCACTTGATACTCCTTCACTGCTGTACATTGTGGCTTCCAGATTCATAGACTCACATAGCAAATGAGGATGAAATATATAGAACGATCGCCGTGGGTGCAGGTGCAATTCTCAATGATTCTTATTAAGGACATCTAGTACTCCAGACAGCCTTGTGAATCTGTTATATTCATTACACAGACAGACATAGAGAGGTTATTACTTTCCCAAAGGTCCACAAATAAGTGTGAGACTGCAATAGTTCAAATAGAGGTAGTTTGAGTTTGAAACCAAATAGTCATTGTCTATGATTCTGTGACTATTCATCTAGTTCAACAACTATAAAACAATAGGGATATGAGCACGCATGCTTCCCAAATAGCAAAAAACAAAGGCAACACACACACACAGACACACACACACACACACACACACACACAGACACACTCAAGTCATGTGGGTTATTTGCCTAATAATAGGCAACATTAAAGATGTTTAAAATATGATAGTGAGCCATTGTCTAATTCCATTTATGAAAATCATTCACTAAATCTATAGCCTAGTATCATATACATAATTTAATTATGTGTGCCCACTGTACATGTTTGTGCATGTTCATAAATGTGTGCATACATGTGGAGGTCTGAGGTGGGCTTTGGGTGTTTTCCTCAATCCCTCACCACTTTACTTTTTGAGATAGCCTCTCAGTGAACGTGACACTTATGGATTTGACTGCATTGGTCAACCAGTGAGCCTTAGGAGTTCTTCTGTGTCTACCTTATAAGTGATGGGAGTACAGAAATATGTCACTTTACTTTGTCATATTATATGAATCCTGGGTATCAAATTCATGCCCTCATTCCTGTACAGTAAGCTCTTTCCTGAGTGAGCCCCTTCTATCCCAAAGATGCATCATTATTCTTTGAAAAAGAATGTGTTGTTTGAATGTCAGTACTTAGGAGGCTACAGAAATATTGTCAGTACCAGGACAATAAAGTTATTTGCAAAAATAAGAAGAAAGAAAAGATGAGAAAGTCACACCATCCTTAAAACGAGATTTCAAGTTTCTAGCATTTTCATCTCTGAAAGTTACAGTTCTATTTGAAGAGTTCGCCACTTAAAACTAAATTTTAAACTAATGGCGACCCATCTTCTTTATATAAAATATTAATGGCAATGAGGAAAGGGAGAATAAGCAATTATGTAATATTCAGAAATATATGCAATTGTCTTGACACTTGCTGTATCTGTCACTGGTCACATCTGTGCTTTTTCCACTCACTATTTCATGACTCCTATGGCCATGATCATTATTTCATATGCTTGAGGTTCTTTTTCTTAATGGGGTGACCTAAATTGTCATTGCTAAAGGGTATGACTCTTCACTAACTCTGTTCATTCTTGTCTTTGCTTTAAGGTCTTATTAGCTTTTACTATGAGCTAAGGAAGCACTAAGTGGATCCCAGGAGAGTCGTCTAATCTCTTGCCCCTTTTGTGAAAGATAACTGGATTTGAGACTTGGTTGCATGTAGTCCTGGCTGACCTGTAGCTGGATATGTAGGTGAGGATGACCTTGAACTTCCCATGCTCCTGTTTCTAACTCCCAAGGGCTGAGATTACAGGTGTGCATCACCACACCTGGTATGTGTTATACTGAGGATGAGACTCAGAGCTTTTTACATGCTAAGTTAGCACTATGTTTCAAAGCTATATCCCCAGCTTTTGTGAAACAAAAATCTCAAACAATTACCTTTGTACATTTTTCCCATAGAGTTAATGTCATTCCTTCATGACATGCACTTGACAATTTAACTTCCAATTTAATGATTTTCCGTGTCACTTAGAAACAGTCTTCCTATGTTGAACCAAGACCTACAAACCAATAGCACTTGAGGTCCTGGAAACATGAAGCATGGTTTCTATAACTGGGCTCACAATAGCAGAAAGAAAAGAGACACTTCCATATTCACTATTAGATTTCTAGGCACATCTATTCTATAGAAATGCATACAATATATTGGATTTTAGTTCACTCACAGTGAATTTTGTGTGTGGTGGGTTTGCATTCTATTTGATAGTACACCATCATTTTAAATTTCCAATTTATGATAACCAAGTCATCAGTAGGCCATTCTACAGTTTGGATAGATGACAAATCTTAGGAATCCATAACATGCAATGATATCATAGATTACAAAGTATCCCAAATAAAATGTATGGTTGATTGTAATAAATTACTTGTGTGTGTGTGTGTGTGTGTGTGTGTGTGTGTGTGTGTGTAGGTATGAATGCTCATATGTGTATATATAAGCATGGAGGCAAGAGGTTCATATTTCTCTCTGCCTTATTTTTTTTATCCTTAAAAATATATTTGATTTGTTTATTGTATATTTTCTTAATTTACATTTCAAATGTTATCCCTTTTTCTGTTTCCCCCATGGAAACCCCCTATCCCATCCTCCTCCCCCTGTTTCTATAGGAGTGTTCCCCACCCATCCACCCACTCCTGCCTCTCCCCCCTATTCTCCTATACTGGGGCATCAAGCCTTCACAGGACCAAGGGCCTCTTCTCCTGTTGATGCTCCACAGGCCATCCTCTGCTACATGTACAGCTGGAGCCATGGGTCCCTCCATGTGTACTCCTTGGTTTCTGCCTTATTTTTTGAGACAGGGATTCTTATTGAATCTGAAAGTCATAGATTAAACTGCATTGGCTATCCAGAGAGAAATATGGATCCCTCAGTTCTGTACCTTTATGCTAAAAGTACAGGAGTGTGGCATGGTGCCTGGCTTTTTATGTAGGTGATGGAACTTTGAACTCAGGTTTGTTTCCTTGCAAAGCCAGCACTTTATTGACGAAGCTATCTCCACAGCCCCTATAATAAAGTGGCTTTTGATCTAAGTATATTGGAAAACAATTGACTATGGCTTTTGGGCATTAATTCAGCAATGACGGCCATAAAATCTATAACATAAGATGACTATGATCCATGGTGCTAGCACAATCATAGAAAGAGAATGGCAAATTTAGGGTTTGAAATTTTTATATCAATACACAGAAGAACAAGAGCTTCTTTGGTGTCCCCAAAGAATTTCTAGCTTGTTATGGCTACAGGACAGAGCAGAAAAAAAAATACAGAACATTTAATTCTATAGGGTGTGGACTTGCAATGTGAGTTCATCTATAACTTTCAAAAAAAATTCTCAAGAGAAAAGTAGAGTAGACATTGAGGAGAATCCGAATCTTGAAACTAGAGCTAATGAAGCTGAGACTTGAATTAAGCCACTGTGAGAAGATTTGGCCAGTACAAATAACCCTTCCCTTCTGTGTCAGAGGGAATAGTTCATCTTGGCTTAAAGTCTCACATGTAAACTTCCTTTAGCAGCTATCTTCAAGAGTTTTACATTTTTCTAAAGATGTCCTTAAGGACCCATTCTTTACTGGACTCCTACAGTAGAATATATCTTGAAGAACAGTTTCAAATATGACAATGAAATTAGCACATATACTCCAGGAGAAATGCATTTGATTTTCCAAATGTACATTGATGTAAATCTGGAAAAATTGGTATCAGGCAAATCTAGGAAGTTAGAATAGGGGAATGGAGCATGATATATCTACATCGAATTTTTATGAGTACATTAGGTAGATTCTGGGTTGAAAATGTAGCCTATTATATAAGCCTTAATAATTCATGTGGTATTATTGATTGACTTGTAATAGCCAGTGGTCAACATGTTATGATCTGATATTAGAATGTTCTCATCATTAGAGAAGGGATAGAGTCAAAGGTGAAAGGGTGAGAGCTGCTAGAGATATGTGACAATCCACATCCATTTCCCTTGATACTTATCACAAGAGATTCCAGAGGCATGACTAAGGATGTTGAACGTTTCTTTAGGTGCTTCTCAGCCATTCAGTATTCTTCAGTTGATAATTCTTTGTATAGCTCCATACCCCATTTTTTAATAATTTTATTTGGTTCTCTGGAGTCTAACTTCTTGAGTTCTTTGTATATATTGGATATTAACCCTCTATCAGATGTAGGATTGGTAAAGATCTTTTCCTAATTTGTTGGTTGCTGTTTTGTCCTATTGACTGTGTCCTTTGCCTTACAGAAGCTTTGCAATTTTATGAGGTCCCATTTGTCAATTCTTGATCTTAGAACATAAGCTATTGGTGTTCTGTTCAAGAAATTTTTCCCTGTGCCCATGTGTAGGAAGGCTCTTCCCCACTTTCTTTTCTATTAGATTCAGTGTATCTGGTTTTATGTGGAGGTCCTTCATCCACTTGGACTTGAACTTTATACAAGGAGATAAGACTAGATCATTTTGCTTTCCTCTACATGCTGATCACCAGTTGAACCAACACCATTTGTTGAAAATGCTGTATTTTTTCCACTAGATGGTTTTAGCTCCTTTGTCAAAGATCAAGTGACCATAGGTGTGTGGGTTCATTTCTGGGTCTTCAATTCCATTCCATAGGTCTACCCGCCTATCTCTGTACCAATATGATGTAGTTTTTATTACTATTGCTCTGTAATACAGCTTGATGTCAGGGATGGTGATTTCCCCCAGAACTTGTTTTATTGTTGAGATTAGTTTTTGCTATCACAGGTTTTTTGTTATACCAGATGAATTTGCAAATTGCTATTTTTAACTCTGTGAAGAATTGAGTTGGAATTTTATTAGGATTGCATTGAAAATGCAGATTGCTTTTGGCAAGATCGCCACTTTTACTATATTAATCCTGCCAATCCATGAGCATGGGAGATCTTTCCATCTTCTGAGATCTTTGATTTCTTTCTTCAAACACTTGAAGTTCTGGTCCTACAGATCTTTCACTTCCTTGGTTAGTTATACTGAGGCATATTATATTATTTGTGACTATTGTGAAGGGTTTCATTCCCCTAATTTCTTTCTCAGCCTGATTATCCTTTGAGTAGAGGAAGGCTACTTATTTGAGTAAATCTTATATCCAGGCACTTTGATGAAGTTGTTTATCAGCTTTAGGAGTTCTCTGGTGGAATTTTTGGGGTCATTTAAGTATACTATCATACCATCTGCAAATAGTGATATTTTGACTTCTCCATTTCCAATTTATATCCCTTTGACCTCCTTTTGTTGTCTAACTGCTCTGGCTAGGACTTCAAGTACGATATTGAATAAGTAGGGAGAGAGTGGTCAGCCTTGTCTAGTCCCTGATTTCTGTATATTGAACCATCCCTACATCTCTGGGATGAAGCCTACTTGATCATGATGGATGATCGTTTTGATGTGTTCTTGGATTCAGTTTGTAAGAAATTTATTGATTATTTTTGCATGGAAAATGGTCTGAAGTTCTCTTTCTTTGTTGGGTCTTTATGTGGTTTTGGAATAATCATAATTGTGGAATCATAAAACAAATTCAGAAGTGTTCTTTCTGTTTCTATTTTGTGGAATAATTTGAAGAGTATTGGTATTATATCTTCTTTGAAGGTCTGATAGATTTCTGCACTGAACCCATCTGGTACTGGGCTTTTATTGGTTGGGAGACGTTTAATGACTGCTTCCATTTCTTTAGGGGTTATGGGACTGTTTAGATGGTTTGTGTGATTCTGATTTAACTTGGTACCTGGTATCTCTCTAGAAAAACTGTCCATTTTATCCAGATTTTCCAGTTTTGTTGAGTATAGGCTTTTGAAGGAAGATATGATGTTTTTTTTTTTTCTTTAGTTTCCTCAGTTTCTGTTGTTATGCCTCCCTTTTCATTTCTGATTTTGTTAATTTGGACACTGAGCTCTCTGGTTAGTCTGGCTAAGGGTTTATCTCTCTTGTTGACTTTCTCAAAGAACCAGCTGCTGATTTTGTTGATTCTTTGTATAGTTCTTTTTGTTTGTATTTGGTTAATTTCAGCCATGAGTTTGATTATTTCCTGCCACCCATTCCTCTTGGGTGTTATTTGCTTCTTTTGTTCTAGAGCTGTCAAACTTCTATTGTATGCTCTCTCCAGTTTCTTTTTGGACGTACTCAGAGCTATGAGTTTTCCTCTTAGCACTGCTTTCATTGTGTCACATAAGTTTGGGTATGTTGTAGTTTCATTTTCATTGAATTTTGAAAAGTCTTTAGTTTCATTCTTTATTTCTTCCTTGACCAAGTTATCAGTGAGTAGAGCGTTGTTCGGCTTCCATGTGTATGTGGGCTTTCTATTTTTGTTGTTGTTGTTGTTGTTGTTGTTATTGAAGACCAGCCTTAGTCCATAGTGATCTGATAGATTAAAAAAATGAAAAAGAACCTGTGATATATATATATATATATATATGATATTCTATGATATAATGTATATATATATATATATATATATATATATATATATATATATATATATATATATTCTGCCTTAGTCACATCAATGAAATGGTGTGGGTAAGCCAAACCCAAAAGCATGAGACCAGGAGAGCTAGATCTTTGTCTTGCTGGTTGTGGCACTGGGTGACCTATGTGGGGCTGCTGGAGAGCTCACCTTGGTGGTATGGGTGTAGGTGAGCTGGCAGGCTGATCAGCTCAGCTACTTCCCAGGTACAGATTCAGGGTCTTGAGTTTGCCCACCACAACATCAACCCTATCTGTGATCTGATGGTGCATGTAAAAGTGTTGGTGCTGTAGATCCAAATCTGTAGAATCTCCAAGACAAGCAGGCAACAGCAGAGCATCCAAGAGAAATCTTCATGAGGATCCAGTATGGACAGTTTAGTAGGAACCAGAGACCTTGAAACAGAAAGTAAAGATGTGTAGACAAAAAGGATATACTACGTGACACACTACAGCTTACATATGAGAACATTGTTGTCATTGTAATCATCATCGTCATCATCATCGTCATCATCATCATCAATCATCATCATCATCATCATCCTATTTTATTTTGGGGAGTGTATTAGTCAGGGTTCTCTAGAGTCACAGAACTACACTGCATGGTAGTCTCTGTGCAGTAAAGGAATTTATTGATGACTTACAGTCTGTAGTCCAACTCCCAACAGTCAACACCCAACAATGGTTGGCAGCAGCTGTGAATGGAAGTCCAAGGATCCAGCAGTTGCTCAGTCCCACAAGGCAAGCAGGCAAAGCAGAGCGAGCCTTCCTTCTTCCAATGTCCTTATATAGGTCTTCAGCAAAAGGTATGGCCCAGATTAAAGGTGTGTGCCACCACACCTTTAACCCCAGATGACTTTGCTTGAACTCGTAGATCTTCCAATCTTAATCTTCTGGGATTCATAGCTACTATACCTCAAGATCTCCATGCCAAGATTCAAGTTGGAAACTTGTACCTCTCAGCCTCCATATTAGGGCCACAGGTGAGCCTTCTAATTCTGGATTGTAGTTCATTTCAGATATAGTCAAGTTGACAACCAGGAATAGCCACTCCAGGGAGATTGGAAGGATAGAGGGCATATATAAGGGGGACTGGGAGATGAATGGGATGTATGATGTGAAATTCACAAAGAATCAATAAAAAGTTTAAAAAGCTATTCTTGATTCTTTATTTTTTGTTGTTGTTGTTTTATGAGCCAAGATCTTCCTATGTAGCCTTTGGAGGTTTGGGGACTTGTCTCTGCCTTTCACAATTCTTATGTCAAATATCATACTAAAGAACAAAAGTCCTTTTTGTTTTATATCAGCCAGGTATAAATCAAGCATGGGTGTAGCCAGCATACACACAGAAACCTATACAATTTACATTTAAAGAATAGAGTTTTTGCATAGTTAACATACTAATTTTCTTTT